>NC_036861.1:200009-236616 GCF_002910315.2 Salvelinus sp. IW2-2015
AACTGTGTTGGCCAATAATGACCATCGATATCTTTGGAAGAAAACGGGGGATGCTTGCAAGCCGAAGAACACCATCCCAACAGTGAAGCACGGGGGTGGCAGCATCATGTTGTGGGGGTGCTTTGCGCAGGAGGGACTAGTGCTTTTCAGAAAATAGATGGCATATCGAGAAGGATAATATGTTGGTATATTGAAGCAACATCTCAAGACATCAGTCAGGAAGTTAAAGCTTGGACAATGACCCAAGCATACTTCCAAAGTTGTGGCCAAATGGCTTAAGGACAACAAAGTCAAGGTATTGGTGTGGCCATCACAAAGCCTAACCTCAATCCCATAGAACATTTGTGGGCAGAACTGAAAAAGCATGTGCGAGCAGGGAGGCCTACAAACCTGACTCAGTTACACCAGCTCTGTCAGGAGGAATGGGCCAAAATTCACCCAACTTATTGTGGGAAGCTTGTGGAAGGCTACCAAAACACTTGACCCAAGTTAAAGAATTTCAAGGCAATGTTATCAAATACTAAATGAGTGTACGTAAACTTCTGACCCACTGGGAATGTGATGAAAAGAAATAAAAGCTGAAATAAATCATTCTCTCTACTATTATTCTGACATTTCCCATTCTTAAAATAAAGTGGTGATCCTAACTGACCTAAGACAGGGACTTTTACTCGGATTATATGTCAGGAATTGTGAAAACCTGAGTTTAACTTCTTATGGCTTGGGGGCAGTATTTCGACGTCTGGATGAGAAGCGTGCCCAAAGTAAACTGCATGTTACTCAGGCCCAGTAGCTAGGATATGCATATATGGTAGATTTGGATAGAAGACACTCTAAAGTTTCTAAAACTGTTAAAATAATGTCTGTGGATATAACAGAACTGATATGGCAGGTGAAAACCTGAGAAAAGCCATCCAGGAAGTGGGATTTTTTTGTGTGGGTATTTTCAATGAATGCCAATAGAGTATCTAATGGTTAGGACCCAGATTGCAGTTCCATGGCTTCCACTAGATTTTGGCCATCTTTAGACATTGTTTCAGGCTTGTTTTCTGAAAAATGAAGAGAATGCGACCTTTCTGTCTGTGGACTGTAGAATCATGCAGAGCTGGTTTGCGCGCGCGCCGTTCTTTGTTTTTCCTTTCTATTGAATACGCTATTGTCTGGTTGAAATATTTTTGATTATTTAGACAATTGACTACCTGACGATTAATTATAAACATTGTTTGACATGTTTCGATGAACTTTACCGTACTATTAGGATATATTCGTCTGCATGTTTTGACTGCCTTTGAGCCAGTGGATTACTGAACAAAACGCGCCAACCAAACTGAGTTTTTGGGTTTATAAAGAGGGACTTTATCGAACAAAAATAACATTTATTGTGTAGATGGGACTCTTGTGACTGCAACCATATGAAGATCTTCAAAGGTAAGTGATACATTTTATCGCTATTTCTGATTTGTGTAATTCCTTTACTTGTTGTCAAAATGTTTGTATGCGGGCGCTGTCCTCAGATTAATCGCATGGTATGCTTTCACCGTAAAGCCTTTTTGAAATCGACAAAGAGGCTGGATTAACTTCTCTAGGATAGGGGGCAGAATTTTCACTTTGGATGAATAGCGTGCCCAGAGTGAACTGCCTCCTGCTCTGTCCCAGATGCTAATATATGCATATTATTATTACTATTGGATATAAAACACTCAGAAGTTTCTAAAACTGTTTGAATGATGTCTGTGAGTATAACAGAACTCATATGGCAGGCATAAACCTGAGAAAAAATCCAAACAGGAAGTGAGAATCCTGAGGCTGGTCGATTTTCAACTCATCGCCTATTCAAATCCCAGTAAGATATGGATCTGTTTGCACTTATATGTCAACACCACTAGATGTCAACAGTCTGTAGAATGTTGAATGAAGCCTCTACTGTGATGTGGGGCCGGATGGGAGGTGTTTGGCAGAGTGCCAGTTCCTGGTCACGCGCATTCCACATGATATCGAATTGCGTTCCGTTTCTATAGTTACTTCTATAGACACAAAGGAATTCTCCGGTTGGAACGTTATTGAATATTTATGATAACAACCAGAAGATTGATTCTCTACTTAGTTTGACAAGTTTATTCGACCTGTAATATAACTTTTTGAAGTTTTCGTCGCGACGTTCGCTGGATCTGCGCGAGCGTTTGGATATGTGTACTATACGTGCTAACAGAAGTAGCTACTTGGACATAAATAATGGACATTATCGAACAAAACAACAATTTATTGTGGAACTAGGATTCCTGGGAGTGCATTCTGATGAAGATCATCAAAGGTAAGGGAATATTTATGATGTAATTTCGTTTCTGTTGACTCCACATGGCGGAGAATTGTTGTTTATATCTGAGCGCCGTCTCAGATTATTGCATTGTTTGCTTTTTCCATAAAGTTTTTTAAAAATCTGACACAGCGGTTGGCATTAAGAACAAGTGTATCTTTAATTTATGTAAATATGTATCTTTCATCAAAGTTTATGATGAGTATTTCTGTTATTTGATGTGGCTCTGCAATTTCTCCGGATATTTTGGAGGCATTTCTGAACATGGCGCAATGTAAACTAAGATTTTGGATATAAATATGCACATTATCGAACAAAAAATACATGTATTGTGTAACAAGATGTCCTATGAGTGTCATCTGATGAAGATCATCAGGATTATATGTCAGGAATTGTGAAAAACTGAGTTTAAACTTCTTATGGCTTGGGGGCAGTATTTCGACGTCTGGATGAGAAGCGTGCCCAAAGTAAACTGCATGTTACTCAGGCCCAGTAGCTAGGATATGCATATATGGTAGATTTGGATAGAAGACACTCTAAAGTTTCTAAAACTGTTAAAATAATGTCTGTGAGTATAACAGAACTGATATGGCAGGTGAAAACCTGAGGAAAAGCCATCCAGGAAGTGGGATTTTTTTTATGTGGGTATTTTCAATTGAATGCCAATAGAGTATCTAATGGGTTAGGACCCAGATTGCAGTTCCTATGGCTTCCACTAGATTTTGGCCATCTTTAGACATTGTTTCAGGCTTGTTTTCTGAAAAATGAGGAAGAATGCGACCTTTCTGTCTGTGGATTGTAGAATCATGCAGAGCTGGTTTGCGCGCGTGACCGAGTGCGCACCCTTCGTTGTTTTTCCTTTCTATTGAATACGCTATTGTCTGGTTGAAATATTATTGATTATTTAGACAATTGACWACCTGACGATTAATTATAAACATTGTTTGACATGTTTCGATGAACTTTACCGGTACTATTAGGATATATTCGTCTGCATGTTTTGACTGCCTTTGAGCCAGTGGATTACTGAACAAAACGCGCCAACCAAACTGAGTTTTTGGGTTTATAAAGAGGGACTTTATCGAACAAAAATAACATTTATTGTGTAGATGGGACTCTTGTGACTGCAACCATATGAAGATCTTCAAAGGTAAGTGATACATTTTATCGCTATTTCTGATTTKTGTAATTCCTTTACTTGGTTGTAAAATGTTTGTATGCGGGGCGCTGTCCTCAGATKAATCGCATGGTATGCTTTCACCGTAAAGCCTTTTTGAAATCTGACAAAGCGGCTGGATTAACTTCTCTAGGATAGGGGGCAGAATTTTCACTTTGGATGAATAGCGTGCCCAGAGTGAACTGCCTCCTGCTCTGTCCCAGATGCTAATATATGCATATTATTATTACTATTGGATATAAAACACTCAGAAGTTTCTAAAACTGTTTGAATGATGTCTGTGAGTATAACAGAACTCATATGGCAGGCATAAACCTGAGAAAAAATCCAAACAGGAAGTGAGAATCCTGAGGCTGGTCGATTTTCAACTCATCGCCTATTCAAATCCCAGTAAGATATGGATCTGTTTGCACTTATATGTCAACACCACTAGATGTCAACAGTCTGTAGAATGTTGAATGAAGCCTCTACTGTGATGTGGGGCCGGATGGGAGGTGTTTGGCAGAGTGCCAGTTCCTGGTCACGCGCATTCCACATGATATCGAATTGCGTTCCGTTTCTATAGTTACTTCTATAGACACAAAGGAATTCTCCGGTTGGAACGTTATTGAATATTTATGATAACAACATCCWGAAGATTGATTCTCTACTTAGTTTGACAAGTTTATTCGACCTGTAATATAACTTTTTGAAGTTTTCGTCCGACGTTCGCCTGGATCTGCGCGAGCGTTTGGATATGTGTACTATACGTGCTAACAGAAGTAGCTACTTGGACATAAATAATGGACATTATCGAACAAAACAACAATTTATTGTGGACTAGGATTCCTGGGAGTGCATTCTGATGAAGATCATCAAAGTAAGGGAATATTTATGATGTAATTTCGTATTTCTCGTTGACTCCAACATGGCGGAGAATTGTTGTTTATTTCTGAGCGCCGTCTCAGATTATTGCATTGTTTGCTTTTTCCATAAAGTTTTTTAAAAATCTGACACAGCGTTTGCATTAAGAACAAGTGTATCTTTAATTTATGTAAATATGTATCTTTCATCAAAGTTTATGATGAGTATTTCCTGTTATTTGATGTGGCTCTGCAATTTCTCGGATATTTTGGAGGCATTTCTGAACATGGCGCAATGTAAAACTAAGATTTTTGGATATAAATATGCACATTATCGAACAAAAAATCATGTATTGTGTACAAGATGTCCTATGAGTGTCATCTGATGAAGATCATCAAAGGTTAGTGATTCATTTTATCTTATTTCTGCTTTTTGTGACTCCTATCTTTGGCTGGGAAAATTGCTGTGTTTTTCTGTGGCTATGTACTGACCTAACATAATAGTTTGGTGTGCTTTTGCCGTAAATCTTTTTTTTGAAATCAGACATGTTGGCTGGATTCACAACATGTATAACTTTAATTTGGTGTCTTTCATGTGTGATTTCATGAAAGAAATTTTTATTTATTAATTTATTTAAATTTGGCGCGCTGCATTTTTACTGGCTTTTGCCAAGTGGGACGTTAGCGTCCCACATATCCAGAGAAGTTAACAAGAAGTTGATCTTTAAGCCGATGTTATAACACTTGTATTTCTTATGAATGTTTATTATGACTATTTCTGTATTTTGAATTTGGCGCTCTGCAATTTCACCGGATGTTGTCCAGGTGGGCCGCTAGCGGAACGCCTGCGCCAGAAAGGTTAAATGTATTTGGCCGAGGTGTATGTAAACTTCCGACTTCAACTGTAGTCGTGGTTTGTGTGTATCTGTACATTTCTGTTCTAATTTTGTTTTTGTATTTGATGCAAAAAAAGAAAGGGAACACATAAAAATAAAGATTATAAAAAAGGAAGGCAATTCGACATTCTACTGTATAAACTCATTTATGTTCTAAGATCTATACGTGTTGCGCTCTTTCTCTCCTCTTCTGTTTTCTCTCTATAGATCTCATTGACCCCTACTGCCCTTTTCACACAGAACTGTACCATGGTGGACGGAAATAATTTAACATTTCAGAAAGGTCAACTAGCAAAGCTCAAAGGGCTAAATATTGATAATGCCTGAAGGCTGACTGGCATTTCATTTGCGGACAGAGAAAATGCCTCGACAAAAGGATTCTAAGAAAGTTGAAAGAGATAAGCCATTTCTCCCTTGAAACTGAAAGTTTTCACATAGACGTTTGATAGACAGTATTTTTGTTAAATGCCAAATGTCTAGACACTCAGTAACTCCCATTTGGTTAGTAATTTTCCCCAATGTCCTTTCTGATGTATAACCATAATTATAATGTAGCTCATAGCTCACAATTGGTGTCAGAAGTGGGATTAGACCCTAGTCGAACAGTGAGATCATAGATCACTCCTCAGTGTCCTAGCCAATTCAAAATGTTTCGTCAACACTCAGGAACTTTCCCACTTGGTTAGTAACATTCTCCCAACGTCCTGGCAACTTACAACCAGATATGGGTTATAGAGATCATCTCTACAGTATATCATGAGCACTGTACCTTTTGAATTTGTAGACGACAAATATCGCCAAACCCAGAACCACAACCGACAGCAGCATCAGCATGGCCGAGCCGCTGTGGTTCTCACTCGTGTCCACTAGGGGCGCTGTAGAGGTGGGAGACAAGAGTCACACAGTACAGTATACATTCAATTCCAAACAGTTTCCATAGAGAACAAGTAAATCATGCGTTTAAGAAGTCAACATGAAAAGTGACACCTACTAATTAATAAAATACAAAACATAACAATAAAATAATTTATAAAAAAATATAAAATTGTATTGTGATTACGTTTTTGATACGGTAAGTATTTATTGACTTCTCTTACTCTTTATCTTATAAGCCCCTAGGACAGTAGCAGCATCCCCAAAAGGAAGAGGCACACATACTTGTAACGATGCTCACTCTTTGAATGTCTCTGTGTAGCTACATGATGGGAGCCAATCAGACAACAGGGTTGGGGGGTGTTAGTTAGTCGCTGGGCAGGAAATAGACCTCCTGGGCCTGTATTCACAAAGAGTCTTAGTGTAGGAGTGCTGATCTAGGATCAGGTCCTTCCTTTCCATATMATCTTATTTGTTATGATCTAAAAGGCTAAACTGATYCTAGATCTGCAGTCCTATTCTGAGACACTTTGTGAATACGGGCCCTAGCTCTCTATTTCTATCTAGAACTATCTCTATCCATCTATATAGTCATTAAAAAGACCCAGTTATCCTCAATACACCTAGCAAACACAAACAAAATGTAGGTATTTGTACTCGAAGAGATGCAGACACTTACCTGCTGACAAATGTGCAGCGTATACTGTGACCTGGACCCCAGGCCGAAGGGTGAACTGGACCAGGTTTTGGTTGAGGGCGCTAAGTAAGATTTCAGTGAGCTAGAGAGGTAGAGACAAACACGACAAAAAACATGATTTWAAAAAAGTATATGTGCATAGATTTACATAATTAGAGTATTGAGATTTCTAAATAAACGTATTGGAACTTTTTATATCAGAGATCTGTGAGAGTACATGTCACATTTAGCGTCTTATCCAGAGCAACTTACAGGAGCAATTAGGGTTAAGTGCGTTGCTCAAGGGCACACGTTGTTGTCCTGACACCGACAACAATGRGACAGCCTATAGGGAGGTCAGAAACCTGGCAGTGTGTTGCCAAGACAACAACCTCTCCCTCAATGTGAGCAAGACAAAGGAGCTGATCGTGGACAACAGGAAAAGGCAGGCCGAACAGGCCCCCATTAACATCGACGGACTGTAGTGGAGCGTGTCGAGAGTTAAGTTCCTTGGTGTCCACATCACCAACGAACTATCATGGTCCAAACACACCTAGACAGACGTGAAGAGGGCACGACAAAAACTTTTCCCCCTCAAGAGACTGAAAAGATTTGGCATGGGTCCCCAGATCCTCAAAARGTTCTACAGCTGCACCATCGAGAGCATCCTGACCGGTTGCATCACCTCCTGGTATGACAACTGCTAGGCATCTGGCCGTAATGCGCTACAGAGGGTAGTATGTACAGCCCAGTACATCACTGGGGCCAAGCTTCCKGCCATCCAGGACCTATATATACTAGGCGGTGTCAGAGGAAAACCCAAAACATTGTCAAAGACTGTTTTCTCTGCTACTGCATGGCTAGCGTTACCGGATCGCCAAGTCTAGGACCAAAAGTCTCCTTAACAGCTTCTACCCCCAAGCCATAAGACTGCTGAACAATTAATCAAATGGCCACCCGGACAATTTACATTGACACCCATCCCCTCCCATTTGTTTTTACACTGCTGCTACTCGCTGTTTATTATTCATGCATAGTCACTCTACCTACTGTACATGTACAAATTACCTAAGACTAACCTGTCCTCCCGCACATTGACTCGGTACCGGTACCCACTGTATCGTTATTAGCCTCATTATTGTTATTTTATTGTGTTACTTTTTATTATATTTTACTTTAGTTTATTCGGTAACTATTTTCTTAACTCTTTCTTGAACTGCATGCATTGTTGGTTAACTGCTTGTAAGTAAGCATTTCATGAGCCGAATACCTGTTGTATTCGGCTCATGTGACTGATTAACAGATGGTTCACCTATTCGGAGCGGAGATTCAAACCAGCAACATTTCGGTTACTGTCCCAACGCTCTTGACCCCTAGTCTATAGGTCAACACTAAATCAAATCCAACTGTATCTAAACTGCATAAATCATCTCAATACACTTCACCATACAGTATAAGAGACAGAATAGAAGACATCTAGCAGTATCATTAAATAGWATAACCAGTAGAACTACTCTAGTCATATTATTGGTTCGTTTCAGAATGAGTTTCTTCTCATGCATACCATGCTGAGGTAGATCTTTCCACCACATACTTACTGATACTACACACCCCACGGCTCACTGCATCCTCCCTCCACCCAGAAACCCATTTAAAGTGAAAATATCTATGGATGAATCCGTGCCGGTTCTCACCACTTTAATACATAATGCAGGGCCTATTTGATGAAAAACCTGGTTTTTAGAGCAACACGTAACCTTCTGCACAGAGAACGTGCAGTTTGGACATATATCAGACGTATCACCCTGACCTGGAGGCTACAGCTGGAATACAGTGTTTCATTTCATGATGCTTCCAATTTAGTCCGGACATAGTCCCCTGAATTATACCGTCCATATGATATCAATCACACAAATGTTGATTTGTACCATTATAAATCTAAACTGTAGCACATTATGTCAGATATGTCATTTAACAAAGTTGTATCCTTTTTACTTTGCATTCAGACCAAAGACTAAAACAGAGAATATGCATGCAGGTCATGCATAGAAAGACCCTGGCTAAACAAATTCCCTTTTCCCTGCGGAATCCGTGTTATTTCTTTGCTAGGCTTCATTAATTTGATCTGCCTCATTTACCAAATGAATTGTGATATGAGTAGTTTCTCCCAGTCCTTCCAGCTTTTATATTTCTTACCAAGTTTAAAATTAGACTATAGCTATGAAAAATTACTTTTTCCTCACTGTGTATCGGGGTCACTAAATCTATTATACAATCTAATAAGCACAACCGCACATTACACTTTCAAGMTGCAAACCTTGAATAAAGATGTATTGCTGGGGCCTGAGTGAGAAGGGTCTTGCCATAGCCAGGCTATCAGGCAGATTTGAGGGGGGGGAAATACAATTAATTTCTTCCTGGTTCTATTCTACTCACATCTTTTTAATGATCATCCATTATCTATTATATGGACCTAGGAGCTAATTCAGTACATCTTGATACCTGCTGGTGATTCAGTGGCCAGTATCAGCAGAGACACTATCTTTGTCTGGGTTAATTCCTGTGAAAGACTGCAACCCTCGCCCTCTCACATAGAGAAGACTCGGGGTATTCTACAGTAAAGTTGTCCGCAGTGACGACTTTTAAAAGCTTGTCACACTTATTGATGAGGCTAGATGATATTCTGCAGTGTGTGTGTGTGTGTGTGTGTGTGTGTGTGTGTATGTGTGTGTGTGTGTGTGTGTGGACAATATTGACATCTACTGGAGAAAATATGAACTCAGCCTTGAACATAAGTACGTTGCAATTCTGTTTTCAGACCATGTAGCAGTATAGACCAACACAGCTATGTATTAGTGAAGAATGTTAGAAAAATGAATATTTCTAAGCCTACTCATGTTTTAGTTCAGTGGAGACTTCTAAATTATGCCAAATGGAATAACAAGGAAAATCAACAGATGGCAAACATGRWGGTGCAAGAAAACAAGCGCTTAGCTGTCAARCCCAAACATCCAACAAGCAGAGTAATATCCCTCTGAAATATAGCTCCAAATGTCATTCAGTGATAATTCAGAGTAAGTATATGTCAAATTAACTCGTAAAAAGTATGCTCCTACTCCCACTCAAACATCTGGCATGAATCAATATAGGAACTTAATGAATTGAATTTTATGGTTTACTTTTATGGAAATGTAGTTGTCAGATACCCATTTTGGTAATATTTAACTTACAGGTAACACTGACAGATAATGCTTTTTTAACCTGTTACAAACATGAATAAGCCGTTATATCATGTCTTTGAATAAGGCTAAGGCCTATAATATGTTATGTCTATGTTTCAACTCACACAAAATGCCTGTTATTTAATCAATCATACCTGGTCTAAATGAGCTGAGTTCTTCTCCGGCTTGCCCTCCGTTAACTYTTTGTCTGGTAGGAGGAAAAACTCTGCTGCCGTGGGCAAACCTGGTAGGACGGTGACAAGGAGCCGCTCCGGGGTCACCCCTGTGGCCTAGAGAAAGATGAGGAGGAGGGAGAGAAAGAAGAGAGAGATGAGAAGGGAGAAGGGTAGGATGAGGAGTTGGGAAAGGAAGAGGAAAAGAAGAAGAGGGAGATGGAGAGGGAGAGGAGGAAGATGAAGAGGAGGGAGAGGGAGAGGAGGACGATGAAGAAGAGGAGGAAGATGGAGAGGTAGAGGAGGAAGTTGAAGAGGAGGGAGAGGGAGAGGAGGAAGATGAAGAGGAGGAGGGAGATGGAGAGGAAAGGGAAGAAGAACAGAAAGAGGAGGAGTAAGAGGAAGAATTCCCCATCAACCATTTGGACCAGACTGGGTCGCTTTCATGTCACTAAGCACATCATCAGAGGAAAGCAGTGGCATTGAAAAATAGGAATTGTCTGGATGGTCGTAATTAGTGTGACTGTGATACATTGCTGCGATACTCACTGTGATACATTATTACTAACATCAATGASACTTAGATCTGAAATGATCATACTACTCAGGTCCTGAGCTGTTCGTAGCAAATATGGTACGATTTCCGTTCTCAAAAATACTGAATAGTATGAGCAATTCAATACATTTTGTGGATACTACAATGTCTACCAAGCAGGTCATATGTTGTGTGGATTTGAAATACACGGTATATACAAAAGTATGTGGACACCCCTTCAAATTAGTGAATTAGGCTATTTCAGCACACTTGCTGCTGACAGGTATATAAAATTGAGCACACAGCCATGCAATCTCCATAAACAAACATTGGCAGAATGGCCTTTCTGTAGAGCTCAGTGACTTTCAACGTGGCACCGTCATAGGATCCCACCTTTCATTCGTCAAATTTCTACCCTGCTAGAGCTGCCCCGGTCAACTGTAAGTGCTGTTATTGTGACGTGGAAACATCTAGGAGCAACAACGGCTCAGCAGTGAAGTGGTAGGCCACACAAGCTCACAGAACGGGACCGACGAGTGCTGAAGTGGGTAGCCCACTACCGAGTTCAAAACTGCCTCTGGAAGCAACGTCAACACAAGAACTGTTCGTCAGGAGCTTCATGAAATGGGTATCCACGGTCGAGCAGCCGCACACAAGCCTAAGATCACCATGCGCAATGCCAAGCGTCAGCTGGAGTGGTGTAAAGCTCCCTGCCATTGGACTCGGTTACTGCCCCAACGCAGTGGAAAGCGTTCTCTGGAGAGATGAATCACACTTCACCATCTGGCAATCCGACGGACGACTCTGGGTTTGGCGGATGCCAGGAGAACGCTACGTGCCCCAATGCATAGTGCCAACTGTAAAGTTTGGTGAAGGAGGAATAATTGTCTGGGGCTGTTTCATAGTTTGGGCTAGGCCCCTTAGTTCCAGAGAAGGGAAATCTTAATGCTAGAGCATACAATGACATTCTAGATGATTCCGTGCTTCCAACTTTGTGGCAACAGTTTGGGGAAGGCCCTTTCCTGTTTCATCATGACAATRCCCCGTGACCAAAATGAGGTCCATATAGAAATGATTTGTCGAGATCAGTGTGGAAGAACTTGACTRGCCTGCACAGAGCCCTGACCTCAACCTCATCGACACCTTTGGGATGAATTGGACTGCCGACTGTGAGCCAGGCCTAATCGCCTAACATCAGTGCTCGACCTGTGAGAAAAAATGCATATTTACCTGCTTCGTTTGAAAATGAATAGTTAACTTCTCTAGGGTAGGGGGCAGCATTCAGAAATGTGGATGAAAAGCATGCCCAAATTAAACTGCCTGCTTCTCTGGCCCAGAAGATATGATATGCATATAACTGGTAGACTTGGATAGAAAACACTCTAAAGTTTCCCAAACTGTTAAAATAGTGTCTGTGAGTATAACAGAACTGATTTGGCAGGCGAAAACCTGAGAAAAATCCATTCAGGAAGTTTTTKGGKKKKTTTTGTAGTTTTCTATTCAATGCCATTACAGTATCCATTGACTTAAGACTCAAATTGCAGTTCCTATGCCTTCCACTAGATGTCAACAGTCTTTAGAAATTGTTTCAGGCTTGTATTCTGAAAAATGAGGAAGTAAGAGCAGTCTGAAGGAGTGGACCCTAAAGTGTCACAGAGCTTTTTCATGCGTGCGACCGAGAGTGCCTTTCTTGTTTACCTTTTATATTGACGACGTTATTGTCCGGTTGAAATATTATCGATTATTTAGGCTAAAAACAACCTGAGGATTGAATATAAACATCGTTTGACATGTTTCTATGAACTTCACGGATACAATTMGKTTTTTTTGTCTGCCTGTTTTGACTGCGTTTGAGCCTGTGGATTACTGAAGAGAACGCGCAAACAAAACTGAGGTTTTTGGATATAAAGAGACTTTATCGAACAAAAGGAACATTTATTGAGTAAATGAATGTCTGCTGAGTGCAACCATATGAACATCATCAAAGGTAAGGTATTAATTTTATCTCTATTTCTGACTTGTGTAACTCTTCTACTTGGCTGGTTACTGTTTGTAATGATTTGTCTGCTGGGCTATGTTCTCAAATAATCGTAAGATATGCTTTCGCCGTAAAGCATTTAAAAAATCTGACACCGTGGTTGGATTCACAAGAAGTTCATCTTTAAACCTATGTAAAATATGTTTTGTTTTCTGAATTTTTTTAATGAGTGTTTCTGTATTTKAATTTGGCGCCCAGCAGTTTCACTGGCTGTTGAAGAGGTGGGACGCTAACGTCTCACGTACCCAAGAGAGGTTAACAATGATATGCTGAACAAATCGTAAGAGATTTTCATAACTAGTAGTGCTGTGCTTCTAAAAAGGGATGGCTCTCCTCTAGCCCCCTGCAGCTGGTCTGTGAGTATAACCAAGGACATACTGTGACCTGAGATGGAGATAGCCTGGATGGGGTAGAACAAACCCCTATTTGTTCTAATCATCTTTTCTTCTGAGAAACTACGCTAGGGAGGGGTAAACAACACCCGGTGCACATAACCACAAGATGGACCCAAGGTGGCTTATGATGCCTCAATCTGCATGGGAGGGGTGGAACCAGCCATGACTAAGCATTTTTAGGTTTGATATATACAGTTGAAGTCAGAAGTTTACAAACACCTCGGCCAAATACATTTAAACTCAGTTGTTCACAAATCCTGAAATTTAATCCTTTAATGTCTTAGGTCAATTAGGATCACCACTTTACTTTAAGAATGTGACATTGAATGTGAATGATTTATTTCAGCTTTTATTTCTTTCATCACATTCCCAGTGGATCAGAAGTTTACATACAATCAATTAGTATTCGGTAGCATTGCCTTTAAATTGTTTCACTTGGGTCAAACGTTTCGGGTAGCCTTCCACAAGCTTCCCACAATAAGTTGGCTGAATTTTGGCACATTCCTCCTGACAGAGCTGGTGAACTGAGTCAGGTTTGTAGGCCTCCTTGCTCGCACACGCTTTTTCAGTTCTGGCCACAAATTTCTATGGGATTGAGGTCAGGGCTTTGTGATGGCCACTCCAATACCTTGACTTTGTTATCCTTAAGCCATTTTGAAACAACTTTGGAAGTATGCTTGGGGTAATTGTCCATTTGGAAGATCCATTTGTGACCAAGCTTTAACTTCCTGACTGTTGTCTCATAGAAATGTTTATTTTTTTTAAAAATATATATTTCTTACCTTTATTTAACTAGGCAAGTCAGTTAAGAACAAATTTGTGTTTTCAATGACGGCCTAGGAACAGTGGGTTAAATGCCTTGTTCAGGGGCAGAACGACAGATTTGTACCTTGTCAGGTCAGGGATCTTGCAACCTTTCGGTTACTAGTCCAACGATCTAACCACTAGGCTACCATATGTCCCATATGTCTTTGATGACTGATGTCTTGAGATGTTGCTTCAATATGTCCACATCATTTTCCTTTCTCATGATGCCATCTATTTTGTGAAGGGCACCAGTCCCTCCTGCAGCAAAGCACCCCCACAACATGATGCTGCCACCCCCGTGCTTCACAGTTGGGATGGTGTTCTTCGGCTTGCAAGCCTCCCCCTTTTTCCTCAAAACATAACAATGGTCATTATGGCCAAACTGTTCTATTTTTGTTTCATCAGACCAAAGGACATCTTTCCAAAAAGTACGATCTTTGTCCCCATGTGCACTTGCAAACCGTATTCTGGCCTTTTTATGCCGGTTTTGGAGCAGTGGCTTCTTCCTTGCTGAGCGTCCTCAGGTTATGTCGACATAGGACTCGTTTTCCTGTGGATATAGATGCTTTTGTACCTGTTTCCTCCAGCATCTTCACAGGGTCCTGTGCTGTTGTTTTGGGATTGATTTGCACTTTTCGCACCAAAGTACATTCATCTCTAGGAGACAGAATGCATCTCCTTCCTGAGCGGTATGATGGCTGCGTGGTCCCATGGTGTTAATATCTGCATACTATTGTTTGTACAGATGAACGTGGTACCTTCAGGCGTTTGGAAATTGCTCCTCAGGATGATCCAGACATGTGGAGGTCTACAATTTTTTTATGAGGTGTTGGCTGATTTCTTTTGATTTTCCCATGATGTCAAGCAAAGAGGCACTGAGTTTGAAGTTAGGCCTTGAAATACATCCGCAGGTACACCTCCAATTGACTCAAATTATGTAAATTAGCCTATCAGAAGCTTCTAAAGCCATGACATCATTTTCTGGAATTTTCCAAGCTTTTTAAAGGCACAGTCAACTTAGTGTATGTAAACTTCTGACCCACTGGAATTGTGATAGTGAATTAATTATAAGTGAAATATCTGTCTGTAAACATTTGTTGTAAAATGACTTGTGTCATGCACAAAGTAGATGTCCTAACCGACTTGCCAAAACTATAGTTTGTCAACAAGAAATGTGTGGAGTGGTTGAAAAACGAGTTTTAATGACTCCAACATAAGTGTATGTAAACTTCCGACTTCAACTGTAGGATCTCTGTTTTTTTAAGTATTGTTGAGCTTTCGGTCCAACACACAAGAGTGTGGGTTCGACCAGCTTCATTATTGCAATAATTAATCAATATTGATCAAAGATGATTGTTTGAAGAAATGACAAAGTCTCTCTCACTTGGTTAGAATTTCCACCACAGACCTCACTAATGCTCTGGTGGCTGAATGGAAGCAAGTCCCTGCAGCAATGTTCCAACATCTAGTGGAAAGCCTTCCCAGGAGAGTGGAGGCTGTTATAACAACAAAGGGGGACGAACTCCATATTAATGTCAAAGATTTTGAAATGTGACGTTTGTTTATGTAGTGCATGTCCCTCACACTGACTGGTGATAGCATTCGAAGCTACAGTTCAGCTGGTTCTAAATTCACCAAATCATGACAATCAGACATTCAGTGAGATTTATTTGTGCATGTATGGCCTGAACAAATACGAGCCTGAACTCACAGGCGACCAGAAATTCCATAGTTCAATGTGACAGGGAAGGCAGTGCAACAGCAATTTAGAATGTACTTGAAGTAATTTCCCCTTGCCAGTTAACATCTCAGTCACGACCTGAGGTCACAGGGAATGTATTGTAAAGTGGGCAACAGACTAAATACACTGAACCAAAATATAAACGCCAAAGTGTTGATCACATGTTTCATGAGCTGAAATAAAAAATCCCAGGCATTTTCCATACGCACAAAAAGCTTATTTCTCTCAAATGTTGTGCACAAATTTGTTTACATCCCTGTTAGGTGTGGCATATCAAGAAGCTAATTAAACAGCATGATCATTCCACAGGTGTATCTTGTGCTGGGGACAATAAAAGATCACTTTAAAAGTGTAGTTTTGTCACACAACGCCACAGATGTCTCAAGTTTTGAGGGAGCGTGCAATTGGCATGCTGACTGCAGGAAAGTCCACCAGAGCTTTTGCCAGATAATGTAATTTTCATATCTCTATCAGAAGCTGCCTCCGACATCGTTTTAGAGAATTTGGCAGTACGTCCAACTGGCCTTACAATCGTAGACCACTTGTAACCACTCCAGCCCAGGACCTCCACATCTGGCTTCTTTACCTGCGGGATCATTTGAGGTGGGGGCGTGGGAGGTGTTGAGAAGTATTCCTGTCTGTAATAAAGCCCTTTTGTGGGGAAAAAATATTTGTGATTGGCTGGACCTGGCTCCCAAGTGGGTGGGCCTATGCCCTCCCAGCCCCACCCATGGCTGTGCCGCTACCCAGTCATGTGAAATCCATAGATTAGGGCCTAATTTATTTATTTTAATTGACTGATGTCCTTATATGAACTGTAACTCATAAAAATCGTTGAAATTGTTGCATGTTGTGTTTATATTTCTGCTCAGTGTGTGTGCGTGTATGTGTGTGTGTGTGTGTGTGTCTGTGTGTACATGTAACATACAGTTAGATACAAGGACCACTCACTTTGACCATGGAGTTCTTGATGACTCTGCTGACGTCCAGTCTCCATTCGGCCACGTCGGGGTTGTGGTCGTCCAGGTTAGATGAGAAAGCTAGTAGATGTGACCTGAAATATTCTGCACAGAGAAACAACTATATGATGATCAGCTGATGACGATGCTTTTCTATTTCTGTCCTATTGTCTGAAATAATGAATGTGTCAAATGAATGAGGAGTAAACAATTACTTTTAACTACTTCTAAACAGCTACTTTAAATCGTACTTACTAGCCAACCTCCAGTGCATTAAAATCTACAAAGTCAACTAGAAACAAACCTCCAGCAGTATACATGGCTGTCTGGCCATATAAAAAATATAAAAAATAAAATAAAAAAACAGCTCACTGCTCACCGTGGACAGCGATGGTTTTCCGGTCCTGCAGGATGGCGTTCCCAGCGGACACCTGCACGGTGACAGTGTTGACGCCTTCCCTGGAGAACGTGCACGCCACGCTCCCTTCCAGGGTGATTATCGGCTACAAAGAGAAAGAGAGGAGACAGTGAGAGAGAGAAAGATGGGAAGAGAGGGGGGAGGGAGAGAGGGGAAGGGGGGGAGGGAGAGAGAGAGGAGAGAGAGAGAGCGACCGAGAGAGGGGAAGAGCGAGAGAGGGGAAGAGCGAGAGAGCACAGGGGTTCCCAAGAGAGGCCCTTATCAACCTTGTTAACATCTCACACAGGCACTATTTACACTACAGAGGTGTCAGCCGGGAGGCAGGCAGGCAGCCACACACATAAACACAACCCACATCGCCCCCCAAGGAACCATGATCGCAGCTGTGCTGCATAGAACTGTCCGGGGAGAGTTCCATGAGACACCAGCAGTTCTCTCTGTCGTTACTTGGATCTCCATTTGTTTTTGAAATAGCTCAGACATGCTAATTCTGGATCATTTCCTCATGTACTAGAATAGCTAGCAGCTGCATTAGTAGCTAAACTCGTTGGCCAACCAAACAAAACAAATTCTGAATTAAGTCAGACAAATATTGCTCAAATTTTTAAACCTGATACAAATCTTTCTTTATGTCACTTTATCTTACAGTGTGAAGGATGAGCACACAATAAAACTACAAGTCCCAGCAGTATTGAAGTATCTTATCTTACCTCAGTGTTATTTCCGAACCACCATATGTAGGTGACTGTTCCCACTTGGCTAGGCCACAGCACAGCAGTGAGGTTGACTTCCTTACTCTTCACCACCACAAAGGGAGCGGAGAGATGGATATACTCCAGCTGACCTACTCAAAGTAACAAAAATACATGACAGTGAACCCACTGAGACTGACTCCACAATGTTTTGGGGCCTCTAATGAAATGGATAAAGTTGCATTCAAAATGATCTGCCCTAAAAATGCATCACAGTGAACTGACTGAATCCACAAAGTAAGTTTGTAGCCCCTTATGATATGAAATGAAGGCACAAAAAATACATATTACAGTGAACCGATTGACTCCTTAAAGTTTTGGGGCCTCTAATTAAATGAAGGTAAGCAGAAAACTTCAGAGTATCCGTCTATGGGCCCCTTATGAATTGAAGGCACATAACAAAAAAAAAGTGAGCTGCATTCAGAGGATCTGGTCCATTCTGGGACGTTGTGGTCGCCATCTGTGTGTTATTTTTCATCCCTGGCACTCCTGAGTCCTGGCTGGTCCCCATTTGTAACGTCTGGCACATCAAGATGGACAGATTGCAAGGTCCCACAGCTCCCTGATCAATAAGTCAACTACGTTACATCTGTCACCCACGAAACCACCAGGGGGGGTCAGCCCCATCATCACAGAGAAGACGGGAATGACTTGCATGTTAGAGTTAGAGTGGGGGTACCCTGAAGGGGTATTATATAGAGAAAAGGGCTTCGGTTTGACTGGAATTGTAATGGATTTAGGCTACCTTCATCTCCACTGATGTCGGACCATGACATGCATATTACACAAACAGATAACAAATATAATGTTCTATGCCAGTGTTTCCCAACCCTGGTCCTCGAGTACCCCCAACAGTACACATTTTTATTGTAACCTTGGAAAAGCACACCTGATTCAACTTGTCAACTAATCATCAAGACYCCTCAATGAGTTGAATGAGGTGTGCTTGTCCAGGACTACAATACAAATGTGTACTGTTGGGGGTACTYGAGGACCAGGGTTGGGAAACACTGTTCTAAGCAAGTAAAAGTCTGCAAAGGAACAATTWTGTGTGTCAGAATTGTATAACTACCTCACTCAAATGTCTGTAGATTACGGGCTACACTGACTTAAGGTAAGGTACAGTAAGGTAAGGTAAGCTAAGCTAAGGTATGTAACTACACTCACATGTTAAAGGTTGAAGACCAAACATGAAGTATGGAGGTTGAAAACCATGACTTGGTGAACCCACAGTGAGAGACAGACTCACATGTGACGTGGAGGTACAGCACCGCGCTCTCCGACCCCAGGCTGTTCTCTCCTGTAGCGGTCACACGGTAGATCCCGACAGCCTTGTAGACGTGCTTGACCCCATTCTCTATGGAGCTCACGTTGGAGTAGGTCAGAGCGTGACCGTCCCCGAAGTCCACCATGATGCTCGTCCTGGCTCCGTCGCCCTATACAGGAGATAGCAGTCATCAACGATTGAAGAAAGAGAACGGTACTCCTACACTAGCTACTGTAGGTATTTCCATTAACATGTTATTTAGTAACACTTTATATGAAGATGTAATGGCATAGTAAGAGAATAGAGAGTATTTTGTTGCTATTACAGAAGTGGAGACTTGACATACATTTTACAATACTGAGTTAAAGTCAGCGCCCGGTCTGAATGAACAGGGAGCCAGTTACTGTTTTGCTCACCTCTTCAAGAAACACCAGGAAGGTGACATTGGTGCCCAGCGTAGCTGTCAGCTTTCCTTCACTGGTGACGAGGTGCAGGCCTTTGGGGGCCTGGGTAGGACAGTGCTGCCTCCTGGCCGTGTACTCTGCTATCACGCCCGCTGTGCAGTTATTGGACACAACCTTCCTGTAGCTGGATGTACATAGGTCACAACTGCGGTTAGAGGCTTTGCTGATGGATACATGAGCATAGAGAAGGACGACCTTAGCAGGTTGGCAGGTTGGCTATTGAGAACACATTCTCTTACAATAAAGTCCTGTCATTTGAAATATCCTTATTCCAAGTGTACCTTCGCGGTCAGTTTTAATTAAATAGTGAATGAGTGTACATACAGATGTAGGAACTTAATTTGAGGCAGAAAATAACCTTTTACTGCAGTGGGCTAAATCAGGGTCACACGGTGTGATTCTTGGTAGTCTTAAACAAATCTACTTTGAAAAAAAGAGTATACAACTCACACACGTGGTTATGGGCTTAAAAAAAGAAGACCCATGTACACATGTCAGATATAGAGTTGAAATGTATTCAATTTTTAGTTTTCATCCCAAAATTACTCTTTATATACACATCACAGGAGACTGAACTATACCAAAACTGTTTGACATAGAAACACCGGATTTTAGATGTTTTTATGAAAAATATGAATAACATTCCTCCAAAAACAGCTATTTTGGTCATTGATGGCAAGAAAGGGCTACTGAACATTTTTGTAAGGTTTGATAATTTTTTTGTAAGGGAAAATGATAAACTTCAGAAGCCTTTTTAAACCTCAAATACACTACAAATTGTACATTTCCTGCATTGTAGGAAAGTTCTCCTTCAACAGGGTGATCAAATTAAGATCCAACATCTGTAAGAGGCTAATGAGAGTCCTGGGGAATATCTGCTTACCCAGTGCTGTTGATGAAAGTAGTCCCTGTGGTACAGCTTCTAGACATGGACGATGGGAGGAACCAAAAGGCGGGGGTGCACTTGCCGTCACTTCGCCTCTCGTAGCCATAGTCACTGTAATGTTTGGATCATACCAAAAATAAACAGTCGAGTGAAATGCTACACAGTAAACTTTTATAAGTGATTCAATTCCTGACTCATACTGGTGACCATGGAGTGAAAATAATTGAAGAATTTCACTGGCACTTATTGATTTGACAGAAATGTTGTAATAATATGATTGTATTTTTAGTTTTTCAAACCCAGCCAAAGTTGTTTATGCTACAATGATAGCATTAACACAGTCAAGTGAAATTCTACAAAGTTTGTTTTGATACATTTGATTTATGTGACAGACCCTCTTTGAGGGTTTGGGGTGGGACTCTGCACTGGGGCCTGAAAACACATCTCAAACAAACTGATTTGACAAAAACTCTATTTTATTTGTACATTTTTTAAACAGGTCTCTGGTTTGTTTGTCCTATCATTAAAAGGCAACGTTGCCAGCACGCGCGTCCTCAAAATGATAGGAACAAATTGGCCCAATTAGGCCGACATGCACAGAGATGCAGAAGTGTTGTGATAGTTAATGAACACTATTAAGCCCGATGATTAATTGTCTCTTACTAAAACTCATTCCAAGTTCACCGCCTCACTCAAGGGGCCCATGGATTTGGGAATTAACAAAAGCAACATTAATAATACTGATAGATAATTAAAAGAAATGGATTGTGAAGTTTGTAGCAAATATGCTTTGGAAATGCGTCGTTGATGAACAAAGTCACTGGCAAGAGCTGAAAAGCACACAAGCAGTGACAGAGTTGGTTTCTTAAACGTATGGTGACATTCAAGGAGAAACACACACACACACTTCCCTATCCCACTTCCTATCCCCATGCAAACTTGGATCCTGTCAACTCTCCTCTCTCTCTGCGCTTTTTCCTTCATTCTTCGACACACACACAGCTTGGAGTGGTGCAGTTGACTGCATTCCATTTAGCCGGGGCAGCCTCCAAGAGAATCCAGAAGCTAAGTCTCCTCTGCAATTCTAATCTGGAGTGAGCTTCACCATGACGGTGATCCCTTATCTTTTCATCCTTCGCTTCCAGGCTTCTTTTTTTCATCCTCCACTCCATATGCCAGTGGTATATTGATAGGGCGGCTTAGGCAGAAGTTGTAACGCTAGATGTGTTTGTGTTCGAGTAGTGTGTTGGAGTCTCTCCTCAAGTACCATCAGCCAGTTCCGGTTAGTTGATCTATTCCAGTACTATTCCATTCAAGTAAACCGTTAAATTGTGTAATGTTTACTACGTGTATTGTGTGCCAGTTTACTTACATTGTATTTACACTGTACCTACTTCTGCATAATTTAGGGATAATTAATGTGAAGCGGGACCCATCTGTCTACTCACCACTCAAAGTCGGCCTCTGTGCAGTCGCAGGGCGCCGAGGTCATCGTGACCGAGTACGTCTTACCCATAACGCACCTGGCTATGGGCTTCAACTTCCTGTAGATTCTTTTCACTCCCATGATGCATGGTTCGCCCTGTGGATATAATTTACAAATTGAAAAAAAAAACTGAAAAGGGTTGTTTTTGTTACATTTCCCATCGCCATAAATAATTTACTGCAGTGCGGTGAACCATGCCTGTATCATCATGTGTGTGAAAAGGCATGCCGTTGCTTTTCCCTTTACATGGGCTTATTTTGCATCGCTGCCCACTGAGGCTTATGTTGTGTGGTGTGCTAGCGGTAAGCGATGCTAAACTTAAAACACTTCTCTCTCTCATGTATCCTACACCCAAGCTGTTGCAGCTCGCTTGACTTAGTTTCGGAAAAACATTAAGATTTTTCGTTTTGGTACATAGGGCCTTGCTGGATGAATCTAAATATTTTTTTTAGGGGTGAAATAGTGGTTCTGCCATTCTCTCTCCTAGAGTCAGATGGTTTAACAGGAGACTAGAGGAGTGTACCCTTCAGAGGCAGAGTTGGTTTTCGCTCTCTCTCTCTCAATGTGATAACACAAAAGGCCTAACTGGGTCCAAATGGTCTTAAAGCCACAATTTGCCATTTCAACACCTTACCCTGCCACAGACTGTTGCTTTAAAAAAACACACCATAGCCTTTCCTTTGGGCCAGTTCCCAATCTGTTCTTCAATGTTTACCTCTATAACTGGATTGGACTGTTGTCCACTTCCATGGCTATATGTTTTGATCGTTAGGGCCAGCCCAATCATATAGATGTCTGAGTCAATTATGGTAGCTCGGTCAGAATAAAGAAGCACTCTCCGTCTCATCCTTATGTTTCGCTCTGGGTCTGTCTAGGCTTGAGGTGGAGCATTCGCTCTGGCTCAAACGTATGCAGTGTTTTATAAAGAGAGTTGTAGAGACATACATACATCAGCAAGAATTAAAGGGAGTATGCCTAAGTGCTTTTGGGCCTGAGGGAGAGAAACGCCCGGCACCTGTCCAGCGCACACTCAACAGCTCAACACAAAGCAGAGGATGGAGGGAGGGGAGTGATCAAGCAGTACACTGCATGTCGTAACTGTCTTTCATTCGATTAAGGGTCTCGGTCTATCTAGACCTCTCTGTCAAGTAAATAATAAGAGATGGAGGTTTGTGGGAATGGCCACAGAGCACACATAGTAGCAGTAGGGGCGGCATGTAGCTTAGCGGTTAAGAGCATTGAGCCAGTAACCGAGAGGTCGCTGGTTCGAAACCCCAAGACGACTAAGTGAAAAATCTCCTAATGTGCCCTTGAGCAAGGCACTTTACCTGGATAAGAGAATGTGCTAAATGACAAAACATTTTATGTCGCAGGTTAAAGATACGTCGTGCAGAAATCGCTCCGCCGTTTCCTGGTTGCTAAAATTTGAATAGTTAATTAGAATTAGCCTAATTTCAGTTCATGTGACAAGTATAGTGTAGAGAATCATTGTAACATCTAAACCGCTGTGAAATATATTTTCCCGTAAACAAAAATACTGTGTTTCAAGCTGGTGTACAAAATTGTCAGTAAGACGCAAAAACAAAAGTTATGAACAGGAGGCATAGAAATAGCGCACATAGAACATATCTACCACTTCTTAAGACTTGCTTTCAATGAGAATGACAGATCTATAACTCACATTTCTATGTGAATTTCTTGACGTTAGACATATTTTTGAAGAAGTCAGAGTAAGTTACAAGTTTAATCCCCATCTTAAAAGTTTGGGTGACACTTCAAAGTGTAAGATATAATGTAAGTGCAATATATAAAGTGCTCACAACTTCTTGCAATGGAAGTTCTTTGCTCATGAAGCACTGAGAGGGGGGTTTCTAGTGTTCTACATGTTAGGAGCTATCCATGGCTGAAATGACCAGGCTGAGGAAGGCCTCTGAAACCAGTTTTCTGCAGACAGAGTTACAGTTACAGTTGAAGTCAACGTTTACATACACTTAGGTTGGAGTCATTAAAACTCATTTTCAACTTCACTCCACAAATTTCTTGTTAACAAACTATAGTTTTGGCAAGTCGGTTAGGACATCTACTTTGTGCATGACACAAGTCATTTTTCCAACAAATGTTTACAGACAGATTATTTCACTTATAATTCACTGTATCACAATTCCAGTGGGTCAGAAGTTTACATACACTAAGTTGACTGTGCCTTTAAACAGCTTGGAAAATTCAGAGAAAATGATGCCATGGCTTTAGAAGCTTCTGGCATCATTTGAATCAATTAGAGGTGTACATGTGGATGTATTTCAAGGACTACCTTCAAAAAGAAATCAGCCAAGACCTCAGRAAAAAAATGTTCGACCTCCACAAGTTTCGTTCACCCTTGGGAGCAATTTCCAAAACCCTGAAGGTACCATGTTCATCTGTACAAACAATAGTACGCAMGTATAAACACCTTGGGACCACGCAGCCATCATACCGCTCAGGAAGGAGACGCGTTCTGTCTCCTAGAGATGAACGTACTTTGGTGTGAAAAAACTGCACATGTGGACAAAGATTGTACTTTTGGAGAAATGTCCTCTGGACTGATGAAATAGAACTGTTTGGCCAAAATGACCGTCGTCATGTTTKGAGGAAAAAGGGGGATGCTTGCAAGCCGAAGAACACCATACCGACCGCGAAGCATGGGGGTGGCAGCATCATGTTGTGGGGGTGCTTTGCTGCAGGAGGGACTGGTGCTCTTCACAAAATAGATGGCATTATGAGGAAGGAAAATTATGTGGATATATTGAAGCAACATCTCAAGACATCAGTCAGGAAGTTGAAGCTTGGTCGCAAGTGGGTCTTCCAAATGGACAATGACCACAAGCATACTTCCAAAGTTGTGGCAAAATGGCTTAAGGACAATAAAGTCAAGGTATTGGAGTGGCCATCACAAAGCCCTGACCTCAAACCTATAGAACTGAAAAAGTATGTGCGAGCAAGGAGGCCTACAAACCTGACTCAGTTACACCAGCTCTGTCAGGAGGAATGGGCCAATATTCACCCAACTTATTGTGGGAAGCTTGTGGAAGGCTACYCAAAACGTTTGACCCAAGTTTGACAATTTCAAGGCAATGCTACCAAATACTATTTGAGTCTATGTAAACTTCTGACTCACTGGGAATGTGATGAAGGAAATAAAAGCTGAAATAAATCATTCTCTCTACTATTATTCTGACATTTCACATTCTTAACATAAAGTGGTGATCCTAATTGACCTAAGACAGGGAATTTGTACTCGGATTAAAAGTCAGGAATTGTGAAAAACTGAGTTTAAATGTGTTTGGCTAAGGTGTATGTAAACATCCGACTTCAACTGTATGTAGGTGCCATTACCCGGTTGTGTAGGTGCCATGTCTGGTAATCCCCCTCTGTACATCTCCGGTTGAAGATGGACCTGAAGTCAATCTTGACCAGCTGCCACTCGGACCGGTGACTGACGTGGCCAAAGATCCTGCAAACAGCAAGGAACCTTACAGCTGCAGCAGAAAAGGTWCACTAGTATCTGGTTGTCAGACCGAGGCATCAGTCAAGACCAGTCACTTCTGAGCTGAATAAAATATACTTCGTTGGATAGAGGGATGTAAAAGTGTGGAGTCAACATTTTCTTTGACTTGGATGAACATGACAGTTATTACCAAAAGCTTTAGAGAAATTGCATTTGGCAACTAATGGAATGTAAATGAATCACTTAACAAAAAGAGAGTGTCTTACAGGGTGTGTATTTCCCTCAGATTCAAAACAAACTTCAACCAAAATTCAAGGTCATAACACCACACAAATTAACATTCACACGTTGCAGAAAACATTCCTTCTCAGACAAAATTGGGTGGGAGTTTTACTGTAATTGACCTCCTCTCTCTGCTAATCAAACAACACATTTATCACACTCAATCCATTAATTAACGGACTGAGCTGCTGGTCTACAACTGTCACTAACTGTAAAATCATTATTAATTGATAAGAAAATGGTCTGAAATGAACTAATGATAAATAATGAGGTGTCCATAAACAGAGATGCAGAGAAAAAGAGTAGACATTTCATTTTTTTTCCCGATGAAGAGCTGTAGTAGGCTGTCAACAATCTCCTAACAGTATCATATCCCACAGTCCTGTCTGTCTCAGCTGGTTCAGAGAAGTGCACTCTGGGCCTACAGGGAGAAAGTCCTATCTTATCCTATCTTTTCCTTCCATCTTCCTCTCTCTCTGTCTCAGTCGCTCTCCTCATCTCTCTCTCTCAACTCTCTCTCTCCCCACTTTTGTCCTTCCCTCTCCCGGTCTCAGCAGCTGTGGCCTATCCTTCTGTTGCCGTGCTGACTACAAAGTCAACTGTCTGTCTGTCACTCAGTTTTCGGTGATGACAGGTGTTAGAAAACACTGATGTAAGGGCTACGGGAAACSTTATGCAGCAGCCGTCAAAGTTTTACACCAAAAAAKTACAATAAGAGCAGTATCATCTCATGTAGTATAGCTAAGTGGGTCATTCTAGAAGGAAATAAGTTGTAGAAAAGACGGAAAACTTCATATGCCATGTTTCTTAAAACTATTGAGTCAATGTTGCTACATAATGCAGAAAGAACTTTTAGAGCCCTACTTTCCTATTCGGTCCTTTAGCCATAGTCTATTTTATTTTTGATGATGTTCCTCATGTTCTTCAAAACGGAGTGCTCTGCTGTCGCCGGTCTCCCGACACCACTGATGTCTCTGTGATCATAATCCCGAGACAGATGGTTTTGATGTGAGGCTAAACCTTGAGAGGGATCTATTCCATTCATGTTAGGGAAAATGGGCAGCCAGCGCTGTYATTACTATCAGCGGTTTGGATACGAGCAAAACTCCCACCCTCGCACACAACGTCAACCCATCTAACACGGTTACGGTTCAYTCAATCTCAATTCATTATGTTAACACATCAAACATACTGTATATCTGCAATCAGATGGGATTTGATTTTACTGTGCGGTGTAGTGGTATAGTAGTCTATTCGGACAACATACAGTAACACTTCTGGGCCAACGTTTGAATCCTGCATCCATCCTTTTTGGTTCGGAGTTTCCCCTTACCGTTCTCCCTCTCATTCAAAATTGGGTAAATGAAGTTGATTTACGTCATGATGAGAGTCTCCTCCCCCGGCTCCCCTAGTAACCCGTCCACAAACAGGGGCGACATGGTGAAACTGTATTTATTCCACTCTCTCCCCTCGTCGAAACTCATCCTGTGGGAGGAACCATAGAAAGAGAATGAGAGCTAATGTATTTTCTTCTGTATCTCTATGGGAGAGACCATAGCAATAGAATGAGAACTCCAATAATGTATTTAACAGTATTATAAACTCAGCAAAAAAATAAACRTCCCWTTTTCAGGACCCTGTCTTTCAAAGATAATTCGTAAAAAATCCAAATAACTTCACAGATCTTCATTGTAAAGCGTTTAAACACCGTTTCCCATGCTTGTTCAATGAACCATAAACAATTAATGAGCATGCACCTGTGGAACGTTCATTAAGACACTAACAGCTTACAGACGGTAGGCAATTAAGATCACAGTTATGAAAACTTAGGACACTAAAGAGGCTTCTACTGACTCTGAAAAACACAAACGAAAGATGCCCAGGGTCCCTGCTCATCTGCGTGAATGTGCCTTAGGCATGCTGCAAGGAGGCATGAGGACTGCAGATATGGCCAGGGCAATAAATTGCAATGTCCATACTGTGAGACACCTAAGACAGCGCTACAGGGAGACAGGACGGACAGCTGATCGTCCTCACAGTGGCAGACCACGTGTAACAACACCTGCACAGGATCGGTACATCTGAACATCACACCTGCGGGACAGGTACAGGATGGCAACAACAACTGCCCGAGTTCACCAGGAACGCACAATCCCTCCATCAGTGCTCAGACTGTCCGCAATAGGCTTAGAGAGGCTGGACTGAGAACTTGTAGGCCTGTTGTAAGGCAGGTCCTCACCAGACATCACCGGCAACAACGTCACCTACCATCAACAACCCTACCATCGCTGGACCAGACAGGACTGGCAAAAAGTCGCGGTTTTGTCTCACCAGGGGTGATGGTCGTATTTGCGTTTATCGTCAAAGGAATGAGCGTTACACCGAGGCCTGTACTCTGGAGCGGGATCGATTTGGAGGTGGAGGGTCTGTCATGGTTTGGGGCAGTGTGTCACAGCATCATCGGACTGAGCTTGTTGTCATTACAGGCAATCTCAACGATGTGCGTTACAGGGAAGACATCCTCCTCCCTCATGTCGTACCCTTCCTACAGGCTCATCCTGATATGACCCTCCAGCATGACAATGCCACCAGCCATACTGCTCGTTCTGTGCGTGATTTCCTGCAAGACAGGAATGTCAGTGTTCTGCTATGGCCAGCGAAGAGCCCGGATCTCAATCCCATTGAGCACGTCTGTGACCTGTTGGATCGGAGGGTGAGGGCTAGGGCCATTCCCCCCAGAAATGTCCAGGAACTTGCAGGTGCCTTGGTGGAAGAGTGGGGTAAAATCTCCCAGCAAGAACTGGCAAATCTGGTGCAGTCCATGAGGAGGAGATGCACTGCAGTACTTAATGCAGCTGGTGGCCACACCAGATACTGACTGTTACTTTTGATTTTGACCGCMCCCCTTTGTTCAGAGACACATTATCCCATTTCTGTCAGTTACAGAAAGTCTGTGGAACTTGTTCAGTTTATGTCTCAGTTGTTGAATCTTGCTATGTTCATACAAAAATGTACACATGTTAAGTTTGCTGAAAATAAACGCAGTTGACAGTGAGATGACGTTTCTTTTTTTGCTGAGTTTAGTATTTTCTGCTGTATCTTTATGGTAGAAACCATAGCAATATAATAATAACACATACCATAACTGATGGACCGAATTAGAACATATTATAGTGTATAATATTACAGTATAATATGCATCTCTATGGGAGAAAACAAACATCTTCTCCAGTGTCTTATCAAATTGATAAAAAGTGAATTTGAATTATTCCACCATGACACAGGATATGAGCACTGCATTTCTAAAGGCACTGAAAGGCAAGGCTTACATCACGTAACAAACAGGGAAAGGTGAAATTGAATAGCAATCGTCAAAGGAGGAGAATATCTCACCGCCTACTGGATTGGAATTACACTAATAACTTCCTATGTTCTTAGACATGCTCATTACACTCTCAGGCTTGTGGGAACGTGAGGATTGAGTCTTCCTCGGAGAGAGAGAAAGAGAGAGATTTGATACAAACCATGCCAAATTCTATTTTTCTAATAGAGATTCACCATAGGTGTCGGATGGGGAGTGGAGTGTGTCTTATAGCCACCAGGGCCCCTCCTTGGTCCAGGTAGAGAACACTGTACTCCTCATCAAAGATCTGAAAGGCAAAAGGTATGAAGTATAAACTCATTATATGACTAGCGTTATTGATTACAAGACATTTTTGTTTTAGTAGTGGACTTTTAATGTTTATGAAGGAGCAACCTAATGAACGAAGGTACACCACATAGGCATGCACACACATACACACCCCCCTTACACACATCAGATCTCCCCCCCCCCCCCCCCCCGCTCTCAATACCAAAACACACCACACTCCGATGTGGTGTGACGTTGCCGTGTCAATTCTCTACTCATTATTTTCATCTGCGTCCTTTAATTAGACACGAGGCCCCTTAAATTGAAATCGCGGCCGTCATATAAGGGAGGTGATGAGAGTGGCACAGACACTCACCAGGGGCATCGTTGTACAGGCAAAGGCAGGGGGCTACCGAATAACATTAGTCTTGAGATCTCATTTGATTATCTGCACTAAATCACAGCGGCGGGTGGCAAGGTGGTGGATAAACACCATCCTGGGGATGATGAGTAGGTTATTGAGATGGTGAGGATCTCTCCTCCTCCTCCCTCCTCCTCCTCCTCCCTGCCCCCTCCCTCCGCCTCACCTGTCTCCATGTGTTGCCGGCGTCTGAGGTGATGAACATGCTACGTTGCTGGTGGTCAACTCCACTCCGATGGAGCCTGATGAGAAGGGTGGGGGTGGGGAGGTTGGGTGAAGTGTTCAGGATGAGAGAGTCCCGTATGACTTTAGCCAACTGCTAAACTATTGATATCCTTGAGGTGTGGGGCTGATTTAAATCAAATCCAAAATTCCACAGCTGTCTGATATACTGTACAGACCTTAATAAGTGCAAAGTCATACAGGAAGTGTCTTAAATTACAGAAGTGATTGATGTCATTTCTTCCTGAAGGACGCAGACTGTATACTAGAGTCAAAGTCAGTCATGTCCTTTCATACATTGACATTGATAACTAAAAAAGTTTCCTAACACACATTACAGTAATATAGTCCACTTACTGTGCAGTATTAACCATCCAGTCTCCTCTATCACATAAAGACCTCCGCTTTCAGACTGAGGCTGTTGAGTCTTCTACTATAATTACTCCCATTTAGTGGCTAATTAGAGTCAGGTGTTTAACAGGAGGCTAGAGAGAAGTGTTCCAGAGTGTCCACTCGAGGCAGAGTTGGCTACCCCTGTGTCTCACTGGCTCTGGTGTGTCACTGGCTCTGGGTGTGTCACTGGCTCTGGGTGTGTCTCACTGGCTCTGGGTGTGTCTCACTGGCTCTGGGGTGTGTCTCACTGCTCTGGGTGTTCTCTGTCTGGTGTGTCTCACTGGCTCTGGGTGTTGTCTCACTGGCTCTGGGTGTGTCTCACTGGCTCGGTGTGTCTCACTGGCTCTGGGTGTGCGTCACTGGCTCTGGTGTGCGTCATGGCTCTGGGTGTGTTCACTGGCTTGGGTGTGTCTCACTGGCTCTGGGTGTGTCTCACTGGCTCTGGGTGTGTCACTGGCTCTGGTGTGTGTTCACTGGCTCTGGGTGTGTCACTGGCTCTGGTGTGTGTCACTGGCTCTGGGTGTGTGTGTGTCACTGGCTCTGGGTGTGTGCACTGGCTCTGGGTGGTGTCACTGGCTCTGGTGTGTCACTGCTCTGGGTGGTTGTCACTGGCTCTGGGGTGTGTGTCACTGGCTCTGGGTGTGCGTCACTGGCTCTGGGTGTCGTCCACTGGCTCTGGGTGTGTCTCACTGGCTCTGGTGTGCGTCACTGGCTCTGGGTGTGCGTCACTGGCTTGCGGTGGCGTCGCTGGTGTGCGTCACTGGCTCTGGGTGTGGTCATGGCTCGGTGTGCGTCACTGGCTCTGGGTGTGCGTCACTGGCTCTGTGTGCGTCACTGGCTCTGGGTGCTGGCTCGGGTGTGTCTCACTGGCTCTGTGTGTGTCTGGTCTGTGTGTCTCACTGGCTCTGTGTGTCTCACTGGCTCTGGGTGTGTCTCACTGGCTCTGGGTGTGTCTCACTGGCTCTGTGTGTCTCACTGGCTCTGTGTGTGTCTCACTGGCTCTGGGTGGTGTGTTCTCACTGGTCTGTGTGGGTGTGCGTCACTGGCTCTGTGTGGGTGTGTCTCACTGGCTCGTTGTGGTGTGTTCTCACTGGCTCTGCGTGGTGTGTCTCACTGGCTCTGCGTGTGTGTGTGTTCACTGGCTCTGCGTGTGTGTGTCTCACTGGACTCTGCGTGTGTGTGTCTCACTGGCTCTGCGTGTGTGTGTGTCTCACTGGCTTCTGCGTGTGTGTGTGTCTCACTGGCTCTGCGTGTGTGTGTCTCACTGGCTCTGCGTGTGGTGTGTCTCACTGGCTCTGCGGTGTGTTGTCTCACTGGCTCTGTGTGTGTGTGTGTGTGTGTGTGTGTGTGTGTTGTGTGTGTGTGTGTGTGTGTGTGTGTGTGTGTGTGTGTGTGTGTGTGTGTGTGTGTGTGTTGTCTTCTCGCTCTGTGTGTGTCTCACTAGCTCTGTGTGTGTGTGTGTCTCACTAGCTCTGTGTGTGTGTGTGTGTCGCACTGGCTCTGTTGTGTGTGTGTTTGTGTCGCACTGGCTCTGTGTGTGTGTGTGTTTGTGTCGCACTGGCTCTGTGTGTGTGTGTGTTTGTGTCGCACTGGCTCTGTGTGTGTGTGTGTTTGTGTCGCACTGGCCTCTGTGTGTGTGTGTTTGTGTCGCACTGGCTCTTGTGTGTGTGTGTTTGTGTCGCACTGGCTCTGTGTGTGTGTGTTTGTGTCGCACTGGCTCTGTGTGTGTGTGTGTTTGTCGCACTGGCTCTCTCTCCCTCCCTCTTTTCTCCCTCTCTCTCTCTCCTTCCATTCTTCCTTCCTTCCCTCCCTCCCCTGACCTCCTTCCTAACAGGAGGGTACAGGAGAACTGTTCCAGAGTGTAACCCTCAGAGCCCCCCTCCCTTATCTATCCTGACGCCTAGTCACTTTACCCTGCCTTCACGTACATATCTACCTCAAATACCTTATTATTATCTATCCTGATGCCTAGTCACTTTACCCTGCCTTCACGTACATATCTACCTCAATTACCTTATTATTATCTATCCTGATGCCTAGTCACTTTACCCTGCCTTCATGTACATATCTACCTCAAATACCTCGTACTACTGCACATTGATCTAGTCCCTGTATGCAGCTCCATTCTTGTGTATTATATTCCTCCTSTGTTACTATTTTTCTTTTTATTGGATTTTTTTTAACTCTGCATTGTTGGGAAGGGCTTGTATGTACGCATTTCACAGTAAAGTCTACACCTGTTGTATTCTGCGCATGTGACAAATTAAATGTGATTTTATTTAACTAGATTTGTACCCTAGGATTAAGGGCTTTTATCCAGTGTCAAGGTGAAACAGTGCTCTGCTCGCTTTCCCTACAGCTGTTGCTTTAAAGATCTATGACCCAGTAAAACACTGTCGGTTACAGTAGCCTACTTTGAATGGATACAGAGATGTGAAATAACAATTTGTGTGTTTGTATGTAAATAAATGACTGGTCCCATAGCTGTTGTCCCAGAGCCATGACTCAGCTAAACACAGTCAGTTACATTATGAATATAATATTCTATATAGATGTTCTGTAATAACAATTGTACTTGTACTAGCGATAGACCTTCTGTCATAATATGCCAGTTATACTACCCCATGAAGTCCCAGCCCTTCAGTTCTCCAGAGACCACATGGCACTGTCTAGTAGTAGACTAGACCCACTCCTGACTCCTAAGGCGTGTGGAGACATGTCATAGACTAGTCTAGCCCAGCAGGAATTAAAAGCCCTACAGCTAAAATGGGAAGCCATTCTGAGACTGATGCTGGTATTGAGTCCAAAATGGCGCCCTATTCCCTATTTAGTGCATAGGCTCTGATCAAAAGCAGTGCACTATATTGGGAACAGGGTGATATTTGGGACACGACAGTCTCTGATCCTCCTGTGGTGTTTGTTTTACTCCACTAACGGTGGGGAGATGATGAGTGCATTGAGCGGATAGGCACTCCTGTGCCCGGACTCCCAGTCGGCAGCCATAAAGGGCAAAACCGTGATGGGTATAGTTTTGGGCACCACTGTGAGTTTCTGGAATATGGTTTCCTGTGTTTAGCCACAAATTTGAGTTGACACAGACATGCTGCCACCTAGGTTCTCGTGGAAGAGAAAAACTCACTGTGGATGGTAGGGCTGGTTGTTTAGTTTAAGGAATAAACGATATAACAAATGTCCCTTTTTATACAACGGGTGGGTCTAATCCTGAACCGCATTCCAGCTGATGTCAATTCCACAAGTTACCACCGGCTAAATCTATGACGTTAAAATACCTATTTACTCTGTTCCATCTGACTGTGGAATCCACTTTCTCATCAGCCCAGCCAGGCAATTTATAAACTTGATCTCCACTATAAAAAGCATCTAGACATTATCTCACATTTCTTTTAGACTAACATTTAGTTTTCAACAGCAGAGAAACCTTGCTGTCTGTCTGTCATTGATTCAATATTCAAGATCAATCTCCAGCTGTCCCATAGTAATGAATGTGTCGGGAGTCGGTACGAGACAGACAGGCAGGCTGGTAACGTTTCTCAGCCAGTCGAAATCATGAATTAGCTGACATAATCTTTATAGATGTATACAAAGAAATGTCAATTGAAAAAGGTGAAACGAAACGAAGTGTAGCTAATTTGCAGTCTTTCCAGCTTCAGTTTGAAGTGATTGACCTCATCTCGAGACTAACAACCCCCGTGCCAAGATATCCTCCAAACAGCGGCTTCTCAGGCATTATCACTTAAAAAAAAAATGTTTCACCTTTATTTAACCAGGTAGGCTAGTTGAGAACAACTGCGACCTGGCCAACATAAAGCAAAGCATTTCGACACATATAACAACACAGAGTTACACATGGAATAAACAAACATAGTCAATAATACAGTAGACAAAGTCTATATACAGTGTGTGCAAATGASGTAAGATAAGGGAGGTAAGGCAATAAATAGGCCATGGTTGTGAAGTAATTACAATATACCAATTAAACACTGGAGTGAATAGATGTGCAGAAGATTAATGTGCAAGTAGAGATACTGGGGTGCAAAGGAACAAGATAAAAACATAAATACAGTTTTGGGATGAGGGAGTTGGATGGGCTATTTACAGATGGGCTATGTACAGGTGCAGTGATCTGTCAGCTGCTCTGACAGCTGGTGCTTGAAGCTAGTGAGGGAGATATGAGTCTCCAGCTTCAGAGATTTTTGCAGTTCGTTCCAGTCATTGGCAGCAGAGAACTGGAAGGAAAGGCGGCCAAACGAGGAATTGGCTTTGGGGGTGACCAGTGAGATATACCTGCTGGAGCGCGTGCTACGGGTGGGGGCTGCTATGGTGACCAGTGAGCTGAGATAAGGCAGGTCTTTACCTAGCAAAGACTTGTAGATTACCTGGAGCCAGTGGGTTTGGTGACGAATATGAAGCGAGGGCCAGCCAACGAGAGTGTACAGGTCACAGTGGTGGGTAGTATATGGGGCTTTGGTGACAAAACGGATGGCACTGTGATAGACTGCATCCAATTTGWTGAGTAGAGTGTTGGAGGCTATTTTGTAGATAACATCTCCGAAGTCCAGGATCGGTAGGATGGTCAGTTTTACGAGGGTATTTTTGGCAGCATGAGTGAAGGATGCTTTGTTGCGAAATAGGAAGCCGATTCTAGATTTCATTTTGGATTGGAGATGCTTAATGTGAGTCTGCAAGGAGAGTTTACAGTCTAGCCAGACACCTAGGTATTTGTAGTTGTCCACATATTCTAAGTCATGACCATCCAGAGTAGTGATGCTGGATGGGCGGGAAGGTGCGGGCAGCGATCGGTTGAAGAGCATGCATTTAGTTTTACTTGCATTTAAGAGCAGTTGGAGGCCACGGAAGGAGATATGTATGTCATTGAAGCTCGTCTGGAGGTTAGTTAACACAGTGTCCAAAGAAGGGCCAGAAGTATACAGAATGGGGCCGTCTGCGTAGAGGTGGATCAGAGAATCACCAGCAGCAAGAGCAACATCATTGATGTATACARAGAAGAGTGTCGGCCCGAGAATTGAACCCTGTGGCACCCCCATAGAGACTGCCAGAGGTCCGGACAACAGGCCCTCCGATTTGACACACTGAACTCTATCAGAGAAGTAGTTGGTGAACAAGGCGAGGCAGTCATTTGAGAAACCAAGGCTGTTGAGTCTGCCAATAAGAATGTGGTGATTGACAGAGTCGACAGCCTTGACCAGGTCAATGAATGCAGCTGCACAGTAATGTCTCTTATCGATGGCGGTTATGATATCGTTTAGGACCTTGAGTGTGGCTGAGGTGCACCCATGACCAGCTCTGAAACCAGATTACATAGCGGGGAAGGTACGGTGGGATTCGAAAAGGTCGGTAATCTGTTTGTTAACTTGGCTTTCGAAGACCTTAGAAAAGCAGGGTAGGAAAGATCTATAGCAGTTTGGGTCTAGAGTGTCTCCTCCTTTGAAGAGGGGTATGTTCGTGGCAGCTTTCCAATCTTTGGGAATCTCAGACGATACGAAAGAGAGGTTTAACAGGCTAGTAATAGGGGTTGCAACAATTTTGGCAGAGAATTTTAGAAAGAGAGGGTCCAGATTGTCTAGCCCGGCTGATTTGTAGGGGTTCAGATTTTTYAGATCTTTCAAAACATCAGCTATCTGGATTTGGGTGAAGGAGAAATGGGGGAGGCTTGAGAGAGTTGCTGTGGGGGGTGCAGGTCAGTTGACCGGGGTAGGGGTAGCCTGGTGGAAAGCATGGCCAGCCGTAGAAAAATGCTTATTGAAATTCTCAATTATTGTGGATTTATCAGTGGTGACAATGTTTCATAGCCTCAGTACAGTGGGCAACTGGGAGGTGGTGCTCTTATTCTTCATGGACTTTACAGTGCCCCAGAACTTTTTTGAGTTTATGCTACAGGATGCAAATTTCTGTTTGAAAAAGCTAGCCTTAGCTTTCCTAACTGCCTGTGTATATTGGTTCCTAACTTCCCTGAAATAGAAGCATGTTCAGTTGGGTGGCAAWGGTGGTATTTTACCATTACGAAACCATATATTTAGTCTCTGTTCATGTGCAAATGGGAGACTGTCATATCTGACTGAAAGGGCCATGTATAGCCAGTGATAAGCAGTCTGTCACGAAGAGTCAACAGTTACATACAGCACAATATAAAAGACAATAGAAGGGCGCTAGTCAGGCAGTGACTGGAGGAGAATAAGAAAAGGCACTTAAGAGAAACAGCAGGCACTCTGAAG
>NC_036861.1:240114-270957 GCF_002910315.2 Salvelinus sp. IW2-2015
GCAGTCCCACTCTAGAATTCCAAGTGTAGCACTTAGCTAGTAAATCCATCTGTATACAACGCACAGTGGTGACAGCGCGGGGATGTCAGTACGGGCCAACAACAAATATTATGCATGGCCGTCCTAAAGTATGCTGATCAGAAACTTTCAGGCAATATAAAAGACAATAGAAGGGCGCTAGTCAGGCAGTGACTGGAGGAGAATAAGAAAAGGCACTTAAGAGAAACAGCAGGCACTCTGAAGATGCTGTCCCACTCTAGAATTCCCAAGTGTAGCACTTAGCTAGTAAATCTATCTGTGTACAACGCACAGTGGTGACAGAGCGGGGACGTCAGTATGGGTCCACAACAAATAGTATGCATGGCCGTCCTAAAGTATGCCGGATCAGAAACTTTTCAAGAAGTGCTTTGGGCTGAGTACATCATTTAAATCCAGATATATTTGCAACGTGAATGAAGCCCCTGAGTTGTATAACTGCCTGGTTTTGAAAACTTTAACACAGGCCTATATGTTCTTCCCGGAACGATAAGGTATGTAAATTGTCTAAACTCAACTCATAAAGTCAAAAGAAACACCTCAAGTATCTGAGCTTCACAAAATTTTCGCAAATAAACGTAACTTTAAAAATCCACACTGTCACTTTAAATGAAATCCCATGTTCACCTACCTGAGGCCACAATGATCCCCGGGGCAGAGTCCTTGCTCTCGATATTCCCCGACGTGTAGGGGTTGGCCGACACATGTAGGTGGAGGTGTAGGGAACAGTATGGCTGGGGAGGAAGGACAAACAGAACAGTTAGCCTGACTCATTAACAAACGGGGGGGGGGGAGATCTGTCAACAGAATAGACTTAACTGTATGTCAACACAAACACTCATCAGAGAAGACCCCCAAGCAAATCGAGGTGGGATTTATTGACACATACAGGAACACACACAACCCCCCCCCCATCATAAATCCTCACACAAACACTACTCCCCATTGGCTCATTTGACCATTAGTTTTGATTGGAATAACCTTTAGCTACACAATTCTCATTAGGACACTGCAAATGCCAGTAGTGCGAGCGTGTGTGTTGTGTGTGTTTAGAGGTTTATTAAAATGCTGACATTTTCTGACAAATGACTGCATCATACTGGGTGAAGGCGAGGTGCGCTATTGAATCACTAATTACTTTATCAAAGGGTAATTATTTTGGGGTGTATTAAGGAAGCTAAAAAGGGGCTATGCTCTACCCCTTGGCTGAGTGGGACCTGTATCTATAATACACACTGTAATAACGCTGACCATTAAAGCATATCTGTGTTACTTTGAGCCTTTTAGACGGCCAGCACACTTAACTATTAGAAAGAACCCCAATAGAGTTGATATCCACAAACAATACAGCAAAGGTCTCAACTTTGGCCATTGAAAGTAGCTATTAGCTAGCATGAACAATCAACACCCACGTTTGTGGAGAAACAAAGAAAAGAAGGGCATAGTTTGTCTCTCTCTTTCTGACACATCTCCAGCTCTAAACGTGAGATCAGTTTATTGGACTGGATCAAAATCAAAATGGCTGACCTTTCAGCTCCGCTAGCTTCCTCCGCTGCACAACCTCCGGAGCGCTCAGCTTTGACGAGCAGTGCTCTTTCAGAGCTCTATCCCCCTTCCCTCACCACCTCAGCACCGCGGCAACGGCCCGGCTCAGTCAACTTCTGACAAGGCCCCGTTGACAAGTCCAACAGTGTTATGACATGTGTGCGTGTTTGGTACGTGCGTGCATCTGTTTGTGTGGTGTGTGTGAATCTGTGTTTTTGTGTGTCCTCACTAGTTCACAGCGGATGCTGTTGCCCCTCAGGTCAGCAGTGGGAGCCTGCAGTAGCCTCCAGTCTCTCCCTCTGTTGTAGGTGATGTAAGTCTTCACCACGTTGTCCATCTTCTTGTTGGCGAGGAACATCCCTTTTATACCCGCCACCTAGGAGATAGAGATTAGGGAAAACATGTTTGGAAGATGTAATTCTTCTATTATATCCTGCTATCAGCACCAAATTATAGCTGGTCTAATGATGAGTGGTTACTTCAAGGAAGGTTCTAGACCTATTTCTAGGGAAATGGTCAGACACATTGTTCTACACTAAAAGTGATCTTATGTTATTTTTTGGTCTTTTATTAACATAAAAAGTGCAAAATGTAAGTTTGTTATGAACAAAATACGAGACCAGGCTGTCTCATCAAGATAATGGATGAGAGATAAAAATACCTATATATTATTACGCATATTACACATTTTCATAGAGTCTAGACGATAAATCACGTCTTACTTATCTTGTAATACAAACATATATTATATGGTGTTTAGCGAGATGTTATCACGTTTTTATGGCTATAGGATGTTTGTGTGTATCGCCAGAGGGGATCTACTGTAATATGCATCATAATATATTGTGCTCTGCTTAATGCAGGAGATATGATTGTGATACAGATGTAGGATCTTAATTAGACCTATATTGTCAAGGTAAAATAATCCTGCAGCCACAGGATTTTAACATTTAGTCCACAATGTTGCTTGATCAGTGGTTAGGCTATTAGCTGGCGAAAAAGTGGACTACGTAACCGTGTGTTAGTGCAGGTTTTCAGTTAATTTATGTAAATCACAAAGCTCATCTGCATTTTCTGCAGTGCAGGAAAATTCTCAGCAACAAAAGAGAAAACAAATTAAGATCCGACATCTGTATCACAATCATATCTCCTGCATTAAGCAGAGCACACTATATTATGATGCACATTACAGTAGATCCCCTCTGGCGATACACACACACATCCTATAACCATAAAAGCATGATAACATCTCGCTAAAAGCTATTTATTACAAAATAAGTAAGAAGCGATTTATCGTCTAGACTAGACTCTGTATGTAGTAAGATACGTGTGTCCTAAGTTAATCGGACTTGGGGGCTTGGGAAATAACTCTGAATATGAAATTGAGTTGAAGTCCTCACATGCATCTGCCAAGCACTCCCTTCTCGTCAATAATTGACAGATACTTCAGTCTCGCCTGGAGCTCAGATTTTAGCATATGCTGTGTTTCGGGTCCCCGACCCCAATCAAGGGACTGGATTTGATTCTATCGCCGATCGCAAGGCCAAATGAGGGGCTTAGACGCGGCTGGTATATCATCAACAGCTTAATTATTTAATTTTCCATGGAGCTGATATTTTCTTCCCTGGMAATCTGGTGTACAGCGGGCCCCACGTTTGTATCAGGTATGTAAGCTAATGTCTGCAGTTACTCAAAGAAAATAAGRTGCGCGTCAGCAGTTCTGTGTTCATTCCAAAGCGCCTTTGAAAATGGAACAGCAACTCGGTTTACTTCCAAAAGTGACAGGAGATTACTTTATTCTCTACACCTCCTGGTTCTTAAACTCTCCCACATTGATCGCTAGTCAATATAATCTAATAGTACTGGAGTAGGTAATATAGAGAAAGAATAGGTCTATTTGGGAAGATTGCATTTAAACGAGGCTATGTTTGACGGTTATTATCAGTGATATATTCATTCCATCTGTCAACTGTGTGATTGGAAATCATTCAATACATCAAAGTGCTTGGGGGTCGAACACCTTAACTGTATAGTTTGTACTTCTGCCAACTCTGGCTGCATTCGATATCATGGCCCCACAGGGACGCCACACTTCAAAGCCTGCTATAGGCCTGGGCCTATATTCTGTACCACTAGAGTATGTGGTATAGGTGTTCCAGAGCATAGCTCCAGAGAAAACAATTCACTTCCGGTCTCAGGAAAGATGAAGGCAATTGGTATCTCAAGGTTACACTCTCGCTCAAACCATCTCTGTTCCTAACATTACATGCCACCCTTGTGCATTGTGAACCCTGTATATGTATTAACAATTTCTCCAGTGTATTTACAGATCAATCATGACATTAAGCATGCTCCTTCACCACACTCCTGCCTTGTTTACAGTATATTCACTGTATACATATATATATATACGCAACTCAGGCAAAAAAGAAACGTCCTCTAGCACATGTCACGTGCGTTCATGTTTCGCAAACTTACGTGTAAATTTGTTTTGAACAATAAACAAGATTCAAACCTGAGACATAAACTGAACAAGTTCCACAGACATGTGACTAACAGAAATGAATAATGTGTCCCTGAACAAGGGGGCGTCAACATCAAAAGTAAGTCAGTATCTGGTGTGGCCACAGCTGCATTAAGTATAGCTGCATCTCCTCCTCATGGACTGCACCAGATTTGCAGTTCTGTGCGTGTAGATGTTACCCCACTCTTCCACCAGCACCTGCCAAGTTCTCGCTGACATTTCTGGGGAATGGCCCTATGCCTCCCTCCGATCAACAGTCGCCAACGTGCCTCAATGGGATTGAGATCCGGGCTCTTCTGTCTGGCTGGCAGAACACTGACATTCCTGTCTTGCAGGAAAATACGCACAGATGAGCAGTTGCTGGTGGGCATTGTATTGCTGGAGGGTCATGTCAGGATGAGCCTCGCGGAAGGTACGACATGAGGGAGGAGGATGTTCTTCCTGTAACGCACGAGCGTTGAGATTTTGCCTGCGAAGACAACAAGCTCAGTCGATGATGCTGTGACACACCGCACCAGACCATGACGGACCCTCCACTCAAATCGATCCGCTCCAGAGTACAGGACCTCAGTGTAACGCTCATGTCTTCTGACGATAAACGCAAACCGACCATCACCCTCTGCGTGAGACAAACCGGACTCGTCAGTGAAGGAGCACTTTGTGCCTAATCCTGTCTGGTCAGCAACGGTGGTTTGTGCCCATAGGTGACGTTGTTGCCGGTGATGTCTGGTGAGGACCTGCCTTACAACAGGCCTACAAGCCCTCCAGTCCAGCTCCTAAGCCTATTGCGGACAGTCTGAGCACTGATGGAGGAATGTGCGTTCTTGGTGAACTCGGGCAGTTATTTGCCATCCTGTCTGTCTTCCGCAGGTGTGATGTTCAGATGTACCGATCCTGTGCAGGTGTTTTTTACACGTGGTCTGCCACTGCGAGGATGATCAGCTTGTCCGTCCTGTCTCCCTGTAGCGCTGTCTTAGGCGTCTCACAGTACGGACATTGCAATTTATTGCCCTGGCCACATCTGCAGTCCTTATGCCTCCTTGCAGCATGCCTAAGGCACGTTCACGCAGATGAGCAGGGACCCTGGGCATCTTTCTTTGGGTGTTTTTCAGAGTCAGGAGAAAGGCCTCTTTAGTGTCCTACGTTTTCATAACTGTGACCTTAATGTGCCTACCGTCTGTAAGCTGTTAGTGTCTTAACGACCGTTCCACAGGGGCATGTTCATTAATTGTTTATGGTTCATTGAACAAGCATGGGAAACAGTGTTTAAACGCTTTACAATGAAGATCTTTGAAGTTATTTGGATTTTTACAAATTATCTTTGAAAGACAGGGTCCTGAAAAAGGGACGTTTCTTTTTTTGCTGAGTTTATATATATATATATATTATTCACAGTATTTTTATTTTATTGAGACAGGGATAGGTAGAGATGAGCAGAGACAGAGAGGGAGGAAGATTCAGAGAAGCCGTGGAGCCAGGATTACGTATATGTGTTGCAGGCAGCAGTGTTACCCACTAGACCAGCCTCAGGAACACATACAGGTGCATCTACCTTATCTCCAGTATATTTACTTTGTACATGTACAGGAGGTCTATCATGACGTTGTATATTTACCTCATAAAGGCCTATCATGACGTTGTATACAGTATTTACCTCATACAGGCCTATCATGACGTTGTATACAGTATTTACCTCATAGAGGCCTATCATGACGCTGTATACAGTATTTACCTCATACAGGTCTATCATGACGTTGCCCTCGTGCCCCATGCTGCTGACTACATTCTCCAGGGCCAGGGTGTAGAAGACCCCTCCAGTCTCTGACACGTACAGGTTGTAGGTGTCGTTCTGGTTCCACTCCTGCACCGCCGCAACCACCCGGTTCTCATCCGTACTGATCACATGCAGATCCTAGCAGAGAAAGAATGTCAGCAGGTTACATTTGACATTAAGTTGCATATACTGTATACTTTATCATGAAATTGGAACAAATACATACATTTTTAAGCTGTAATTAATTACAGACTAATACACACTGAGTGTACAAAACATCAGGAATACCTGCTCTTTCCATGACATAGACTGATCAGGTGAAAACTATGATCCCTTATTGATGTCACTTGTTAAATCCACTTCAATCAGTGTAGAGGAAGGGGAGGAGACAGGTTATAAAATTATTTTTAAGCATTGAGAAAATTGAGACAAGTATTGTGTATTCTTGCCATTCAGAGGGTGAATGGGCAAAACAAAAGATTTGTGCCTTTGAATGGGGTATGGTAGTAGGTGCCAGGCGCACCGGTTTGTGTCAAGAATTCCAACGCTGCTGAGCTTTTCACGCTCGACAGTTTCCTGTGTGTATCAAGAATGGTCCACCATCCAAAGGATATCCAGCCAACTTGACACAACTGTGGGAATCATTGGAGTCAACATGGGCTGGTATCCCTGTGGAAYGCTTTTGACACCTTGTAGAGTCCATGCCACGACGAATTGAGGCTGTTCTGAGGGCAACGCAATGTTTGGTGCACTAAGTTAATTGAACATTTAAATTAATCATTTTTACAGCGATTTTGTTTCATTACAATTCAATAATTAGTTGGTAGCTAACCATTTCAAATAGATTGCATTGGTGAAACAATCAGATTTAATTAATGCCATGCAGGCCAACTGTAATTTCACTTACACAATAGAATAATTACACAATAGTAATTACAGCGGAATTACACTGGAATGAACAACTTAATGAAGAGAGTATCAAGCAACACAGACTCAAACTCGAACCTCCAATTTTAAAATCCCCATGTAATTATCAAATTAACAGAGGTGATGCAGTATGTAACTCTCAAAATGTATAGCTTCCCCCTCCTTTTCACCAGTAAGGTAACAGAAAAACTATCTACTGCTTCAGAAGTATAGTACAATGGAAGTGATCTGATTAAATACAATGTTGATTTGGTACTATCTCTAACTACCGTAGCTCCCCAATGGAGATGAGAGTTTATTTAGAATGCATTGTAATTAATCCAGCGCATAATCACAAGCAAATAACATAAATTACAATCGAATCTAACCTCTCCCTTGATTAACCTTAAAAATTGACACTTTGAATCAGCTTTGATTTCCATGTACCCACAATCAACGCCTGTTAATAATAATATGTCAACGGGTGTATTACAGTGGCCTTTCGAGAACCTCCGTCTACCCAATTTACCCATCCCACCCCCGCTGGGTTTAATCATAAGAATAAATCAGTATCCGACCTCATTCTCACCAACGTAACTCCAGCGAGGAGGATATTACACTTATTAACTTGAATTGTGTGCTTGTCGGCCCGCACTAACACAGAGGGACACAAGCTGTTCTCACTAGTGAATTTCATCTACCTCTGACTGCGCCTGCACACCTCAGTGTGTAGAGAGAAAGAGAGAAAGAGAGAGAGAGAGCAAGAGAGTGAGAGCGAGAGAGTGAGAGAGTGAGAGCGAGAGAAAGACTAGGATGGCCCATGACTTGATTGAATAAAACATGTTTAATTGTCAATGGAGAGGCGGGAAGGCCACAAGAGAGACCACAAGCATATAGCTGCATTGAATAACAATGCCAGAAATAACGGCAGTTGGTTTTGGCCTCAGTTCACTCATAAATAACAAAGAGATGCTGGATAGAAAGCTACCTGTGTTGTTTCCAGTATTGGTCTCATGATGGCTTAGGTTTGAATTCCCATAGAGGTTATTCTTTTGATGCATTTAAGGTAGGTTGAATCATAGATATATAACCACTGGACCGGAGTCTGGTCGAGTGGGTAACACTCTCGCTTCCGGAACCATATACTTCCTCCTGCAGCAGGGGTCCCGGTTTGTTCCCGGCATGAGCCCTAGACACTTCTGCACCCTCTACTCTGTCTTCCTGCTTCTGTACTCCCTACTCAGTCTTCCGTCCTGCTCCTATCCTGGAATGTTGATCAACCATTGTATGACCATGTGGGTCTGTGGGTTATACCTTAGGCAAAGTGTACTTGGGTAGCTTCATGGGTGTGAAGACTTCCCGCTTGGCTGACACGTAGTAGATTGGACGCCCACCAGTTGACACCTGCAGGTCATGAAACCATTGAATGAAAAAACACACTCAAGAAATACGACCCATCAAAGCATACTACATACTAAAGCCCTGATTAATATAATCTGTTATAATACATTTCCAATAAACGTATAACATGTTCTCTCTCACACACATACCAATGTTCGTTCACATTCAAGCAGTATAACACATCAATCCCAATGGCAAATATTCACGCAATATACATACTGATATGATCTCAACATTTCTGATAATCCTACTACATGTTCTCTTACACACACAGCTCTGTTCTGGTTCATGTCCTTCTATCTTCCGGTTCACGTCAGATATGGGCAATTACCTACCTGGACAAACACATACTCGTCTTGCACCACAAGGGAATTGGGGTCAATGTAGCCAGGGAACGGCTTGCCCTTATTGGCCTCGGTGCAGTTCTGCAGCTTGCAGGTGACGTACAGCGCCTCTGCACACACGGAGAGAAGAAGCCGCAGCCATTGAATCAATGATCATAATAGCCAATGGGGGACAGGCAGCCTTCACAGCGAGCTAGCCTTCCATCAGGTGTCTCACATTAATTGTGTCAATAAAGTGGTGAGCGAAAAGCGAGGGGAAAGTGGAGGGTGGACCAGGGAGGCCAATTGCTTTCTTTCCCCTCTATCGCAGTGTGAGGTGGGGAGAGAGGTGTGGGACTGGCTGTCCCTGTGTGTTAGGCTTCAGCTAACTATGTTGTCTGGTTTACACAGCGAGCCGCGTGATCAATGGTGATGGCCATACTGGGGAAAAGCTTGCGCTGTCACAAGGGTGTCTGTATCTGTGGCGGCTGCTAACTTGGGGTGATTCTGCCACCACGGCCAAAAGGGTGGTTGTTTGCTTTCTGTCAGGGATTAGAGGGGAGCTTCTATTTTTGTCTATTGAGTTAGTTGAGAGCCGGGAAGAATACCCCTTAAGTTTTGAGAGATGTATCTCCAGTACAATGGCGTAGATTAACTATGAGGTGTGTATGTCATGTGTTACCTCCATATCTGTCTCAACCTTTTGATGTTAGGATATATGGTAAATATAATATGTTCATGACAGAGTAGAAAAACATAAATTGTGAATTGGTATTGTATCATGCGTATTGCGTCACTGTATCAGGTAGATCCATTCAAATGAATTCTGTCCGTGCCATAACACGGACAGGTGGCCATTGTGTTTCCATCCATTCCATTGACATTCAGAATGTTGAGTATCGGGATCACTCTGGTTTTAAAGCATTCTAATATATGCATTACTTTTCTCAATCGTCATTGTGCGTCCCCGGCGCCTTCAATCGTGTGGCCCGTAGCCCTACATACCCTCTCAATCCCTTTCCACTTTAGTTCAAGGCTCATGGTATAGTAGAGACACCGGAAAATTGAGGAACAGAGCAGGAACTCTGAAAATTGAATTACTCACGTCCTTCAGAGATGATGGTTTCCAGGTGAATTAAGCCCGGTTCTTTGTCTAAACCCGTTTTCGACCTGCGGGGGAGAAGACAAATTTCTTTCAGGTACATCACTATTCTTTAGCAAGGAAGGACAGAATGATTTCACTGATGCTACCGAGCTTATACTTACCTTCTTATCCCTGAGATTGCTTGTCAGATAAATTTAGAACACTGAGGGGAAATGACAACCAGAATGACGATTGCCAGAAACTTCAAGGGCCCCAGGCTATAACCCTGAGGAACACCTCAAAAGGTTGTTCATTGAGGTAAAAAGGAAAACTACCTCAGGTGTTGCGTGTGATGTTACCGTGTTCAAGGCCAAACCGTACCAAACTGCCCTTACTTTCCTGACAGATTGATGGAGAACATATTCTGACATTAGCAAGAGGGAAAGTAATTGATTTGCTTGCTCAGAACGCCCGCAGACACGGTGCAGTTGCACAAAATCATTACAGGCCTGATATATTTACTAAAAGGAAATCAGAGGGATATCTTCATAGAGCAAAGGAGACAGCACACAAAGGGAGATGAGATCACGCACAGAGCCCACCCCCCGGTCTTAATTATGGCACTTTTTGGCAGTATTGGTGATTTCCTAGATAAAACGCATAATCTCTGGAGACTGACCTATTTACCTTTCTCCCTCATTCTCTCTTCAGTTTAAAAACTAAGGGTGAACAACCATTCTTTAAGCTCACCTATTTCAATTCTCATAGAYTGTACTAGTGGTGAGTTTGAATCTACAGCATCTACAATGTGGGAAGATGTAAGGGGCAGTAATAATGATTTGACATGTGATTAGCTGTGATGTTGTCTCCCTTGTGACTAGTGGTTTAACTTCTCTAGAGTAGGGGGCAGCATTTTCACGTTTGGATGAAAAGCATACCCAAATTAAACTGCCAGCTACTCATCCACAGAAGATAAGATATGCATAGTATTAGTAGATTTGGATAGAAAACACTCTTAAGTTTATAAAACTGTTTGAATCATGTCTGTGAGTATAACAGAACTTATTTAGCAGGCGAAACCCCGAGGACAAACCATTCAGATTTTTTATTTTTTGAGGTCACTCTCTTTTCATTGAGGTTTCATTGGGAAACCAGATTTCTAAGCGACCTGCTTGCAGTTCCTACRGCTTCCACTGGATGTCAACAGTCTAGAGAAATTGGTTGAGGTTATTCCTTTGTGTAATGAAGAAATACGGCCATCTTGAAGTCGAGTCACTCTAGGTGTCCTGTTTGATTGAAGCGCATTACAAAAGTAGTTTTASATTTTTTGGCAAAGTTTACAGGTAACCTTTGAGATATTTTGTCGTCACGTTTGAGCAAGTTGGAACCTGTGTTTTTCTGGATCAAACGCGCCAAATAAATGTACATTTTGGATATATATCGACGGATTTAATCGAACAAAAGGACCATTTGTGATGTTTATGGGACATATTGGAGTGCCAACAACAGAAGCTCGTCAAAAGTAAGGCATGAATTATATTTTTACTTCTGCGTTTTGTGTCGTGCCTGCAGGGTTGGAATATGCTTACCTCTCTTTGTTTACAATGGTGCTATCCTCTGAAAATAGCATTGTAGGCTTTCGCCGAAAAGCCTATTTGAATTCTGACATGTTGGCTGGATTCACAACCAGTGTAGCTTTAATTTGGTATCTTTCATGTGTGATTTAATGAAAGTTTGATTTTATAGTAATTTTCATAGTAATTAATTTGAATATGGCGCTCTGCATTTTCTCAGGCTTTGTGCCAAGTGAGACAGTAGCGTCCCGCCTAAACTCAGATTTTTGGATATAAATATGAACTTTACCGAACAAAACATACATGTATTGTGTAACATGAAGTCCTATGAGTGTCATCTGATGAAGATCATCAAAGGTTAGTGATTAATTTTATCTCTATTTCTGCTTTTTGTTACTACTCTCTTTGGCTGGAAAAATGGCTGTCTTTTTCTGTGACTTGGCTCATACCTAACATAATCGTTTTGTGTGCTTACAACAAGTGTAGCTTTAAAATGGTGTAAAATACTTGTATGTTTGAGGAACTTAAATTACGGGATTTCTGTTGTTTTGAATTTGGCGCCCTGCAGTTTCACTGGCTGTTGACGAGGTGGGACGCTACCGTCCCACATACCCTAGAGAAGTTAAACAGGTAAAAATTATTAGAAGGATTTTCATGAGATGGAGCTCTTGCCTCACATTTTAAAAAAAACCAGAGAGGATGTGATCTTTAGATGTGATCCAGATTCTAGATGAAAATCTGCTCACGACTGGCAGGTTGACATTTTTTGGGACGCGTCCTGTCCTCGAGTCAGAACTGAGCAATTTCTGCTTGATGGGCCAGCTGCAAAGTCAAAATTGGCTATATTGTAAAAATKTATTAGCTCTTTGGTCTAATTTAATGTTAGGGTTAGGCATCAGGGTTAGCAGTGTGATTAAGATTAGGGTTAGGTTTAAAATCAGATTTTATGAACTTGTGGCTGTGCTAGCGACCACTCTGCAAAGCTGCCTCCAGAACAAGATTCATGACAAAACACGTGAACCTGCTCACGACTGTGCCTTTTCTTTTCAACTACAATGGTCTGATTCAGAAAGGAAGTTTCCCAAAACCTTATTAACAGGGTTCACACAGTCCTAAAAATAAATCTCACTCACTCAAGGAGTGCAGAAGCAAACCCTCTAGGCACCCTCTTCCCAGAACTGCCTAGCTTGTTACCACTGACAGTTTCTCCCGAATTTACTCAACAAAAGCTTCTTTTTTTATACATCCGATTTAAGCCAGTTGTGTTAAAAATGACTGGATTTGACAGTTCATGTCTGGCAGACGTGGGACCAGCTACGAAGTAGAACAGATGGAGAACAGAGGAGGATAACAAGAAACGAAACAGTAGAAGGAAGATMAAATCCCAGCAGAATATAGATAGAAGACAAGAGCATTCTCATGGGGTGGATTTGACTGACAGTCAAGTAAGGTCATACTTTCAAAGACCTAAGGCTATATGGTTCAAACAGAAGATCAAATCAAACTACAATGCTCTTATTATCAAGTATAATCAAGGACTGCTGTATCCCATGACGGAGAAGTTCATAAAGAAGAAGAATAAATATATATTTGCAGCTTTAATTGTACAAGGTATTTCATGCATATCCAAATCCATTTAACTCCCTCCAACTAACATTCTAAACGTAACTCCAAAACCTTGGATATAACCTTGCTTTAGGAATAACATTGAACAGGACCCTCCAGAGCTCCAACAGGTCTGACTGAAATAAAAAAAACTCATCCAAAATCCCACTCATGTGTTGACTACTCGGTCTGTTCACATTCCCGTGTCCACTAGCCACGCTCAACCAAATGAAGACCACACCGTTAGCTGCATTCCAAACACTGAACCATTCAGCACAGTGAGTTCACTAACAAGCCCTAATGGACCGCTGCATTCGTTAGAAGTCTGAACCTCTTTGGAGTGTCAGTATCTTGCTATCTCATGTTGAGAAAGCACAGGCGCAGACACATCAATAATGTAATGCAAAGAAGAGGATTCACTCTGGCATATCTCCTTCCAAAGACCAAAAAGGATGTCAATTTATAGTTAGTCTTGACATTAGGGAAGACAGGAAGAAGGTTATAGGTTGCTGTGCTTACCAGTAGAATCGATTGGGGGCCACCCTCTCATGGACAAGTTGCCACCTCCTTCCAAACTCCACCGAGCTGTACAGCTGTGGGGAGAAAGCCGATGGGAGTCACATACTGTATTCAGTCAGACAAGACAGATTAAATGAATACTGTAAAATAAACATTCAACACAAACATCTAAGTGACAGTCCAGATATAGTTTACTTTAATTCAAATAGTTTAGCATTTTCCCATTACAGTCAATGTGATATAATATGAGCATAACTCGTTATATAATTAGTCCTGTTCACTTCACAAATAATGCAATTACTTCTACTTCCGTAGGAAAAATTGCTCTCAAGTTCATTTACATTCTTGAGAAGTTATGTTACCTACATGGCACAAGAGGGCAACAGAAATGTGCYTCAGAAGAATCACCAGAACATGGCTGAAGCTGAGGACACGATCTGTCAATTCTCCACACATTCTTTCCATGTGAAAACCCCACACACATTCCCAGGTTAAATATGAAGCTGTAAAATGGATTGTGTTATGCGTGATGTTCATTACTGGAGATATGGCTACATACTCCTAACAAGGCTAGAGATCAGCGGGGGGGGGGGGGCTGATGTGTGTGTGTGTGTGTGTGTGTGTGTGTGTGTGTGTGTGTGTGTGTGTGTGTGTGTGTGTGTGTGTGTGTGTGTGTGTGTGTGTGTATGGCAGGGGGCCTAGCAGGGAAGCCGCGGCACAGCCGGTGGTCTCAATGTGAGCATTGTTTCGCTAGTCAGCACTTCGGTAGGTTGCTGAGATATCCCAATCTCTACTGAGCTGCTACACAGAGATGGTTCGCACACACACACACACACAGATAGCGCAATCTCTATCGGTAGATGGTTTGATGCTACACAGAGATGGTTCGCACACACACACACACACAGATAGCGCAATCTCTATCGGTAGATGGTTTGAGCCGAGGGGGGATTCTTTCAAGAAACAGGAAAGCTTATTTGGGGAAGGAAGCATGGTACAATTGAATATCCTGAATAAGCATGGAATAAATGCCTTTTGGTTGCTTCTTTTTTCACTATTTATTTTGGAGTCAGTATTTTTTCTTACTAACTGGTTACTGTGAAGTATCCAAGGTAAATACATGAATAATGTCAATATTGGGCTTTGTTTTGTTTGTTGTTTTTTGAGCTTAATTTGTTTACTTGCTGTCCAGCCAATGAGGCGCAAACCTTGTGAGAATGGTMAAGTTGTGAAAGTTTGGATGTGTTACTTTTTCTTTTTTTTTTACAAAAACACCTGCGACAGCTAAGGCAAATTATGTATTAGTTTACTGATTACAGCAGAGAAGTCAACGAGGCATGAGACTTTATTTAATTGTTTTAGTGTGTGTTTGTGGACTTTTTCCATTTTAAACGTGAGCGATCAAGCATAACATGTAAACAGTCATTTATTAACGGCCGACTGAATGGTGATACTGTTTGTTAATATTTGTTTATTTTCCTGAAGGGTGAAGTCAAGGCCTCAGTTAACAGRCCTCAATATCAGCACATTTTCATTCAAATAATCCCCTTGACAATTCTTGTTATTCAACTGATAATCATGTTTAATTAAACTAATCCGAACCACCATTAAAGCCAAGCTGAATTGCAGGCATTTGAACTGTAGTGAAATGATGTTCCATTACGTAAGGTCTTTAACAAGGTCTTTACACAATGGTCTTCAAAGAACACCAGTGAAGGCCAACCATAAGGGTCTTCAGTAGTCAACACATACTAATACCATTTGTAACATCATTGACCATTCCATAACCAGGTCATAACATTAGATCAGGTCAGGTTGAACACGTTACTATGTATGTACAGTACTGTACTGCATGTACTATACAGTCGGTTCCTTCCATACCATTTGTGCCTTATACAATATCTGCCTTTGAGCATATGCTATTCTGGCCACAGAACATGGTCAATATATTTCTATGTTAAAACATGGCAGTGGAAAATGTGAAAAWTKTTATTTGAGCTGAGCTATGACTTTCATAAGGAACAGAGTTGAATTAAACAGATGCAAGAAGAAGGGGTAGAGAGGCAGGAAATCACTCTGACTAATTAGCTAACCCCCAACACTGAGGTTGTGTCTCAAATTGCACCCTATTCCCTAGTTAGTGCACTAATTTTAACCAGGCTCCATATGGATCTGGTCAAAAGTAGTGCATCATATAGGGAATAGGGTGCCATTTGAGACACATGCAGTGTTAGCACTTAGTCAGGCAAGTTGGAGAGGAGGGAGAGTGAGAGGTATTTGTACACTAAAATAAGTACTGGCTAGAGAGCCAGTTCTCCAATCTAGGAAATGCCAAGGAGGAAGGAGGAATAGCTCCAAGGGACCATAGAGAGTAAATAAAGAGAATGGGAAAGGCAGGGGGGGAGGAGTGACAATGAGAGTGAGAGTGAGAGTGAGTGTATAGAGCCTAGCATATATATATATATACACATGGCCAGGCGCATCCTATAACAACAGCTGAAAACCTCCCGAAGTACAATAAGTATCTCCGCTGGAAAAATGAATATTATTATTTATCAGATGTGAAACATTAGGCCCAAATGGCTCTGGCTGCAAGCAAGGCATTTATTAATGGTAATGGTCATTCTCAAAATGGCTATATATCGCAGGTCTGGAATATATCTTTGGCATAATTACCTTCTCTCTTGTCTCAGTAGTTCACCGACAATTACCATCACAAGACAGTGTCTCATGTATTAGAGGATTATTTATTCATTAACCATTCCATAACCATTTATTCGATACAAATATGCACTTCATTCCCTTAAGACTCCAATATCAATGAATTATAAGCACAATGTTTATATGTTTGTCTGATTCATCGAGCTTAAATGGGGATATCAAATCCCTGAGTCATGGAGAAAGAGAATTATTCAAACCCTCGGTCTAAGGGTATCTAATACATGTTTAGCCTTTGTTAAGGTGCTTATGACTGTTTATCTGGGTTCACCTCTGTTGGTTTTGCTTTCTCTTAAAGTTATTGGAAGGAATGCCGGGCCTACATTTAACGGACAAGGAGCTTAAAGGGAAATCTACCTCATATTCACCATCTCCAGCACCACCCCAAMATTAACATATGTGAAAATGGCCCGTTTCTATGTTTTGTAGTAAAAACAATGGAGAAAGATGAGTCTTTCCAAGGACATCATCAACCAATTAGTAGAGAATTAGTAGGCAATTAGTTGGCAATGCCTACGCACAATTGCTCAAAATCACACGATGCACAACGATGATGTCATTGGAAACACGTGTCTTCCTATATCTATTTTTACTACCAAACATAGAAATAAACAATTGTCACATATGTCTATGTTGGGGTGGTGCTGGAGGTGATGTTCATGAAGTTGAAAAATTGTGAAGTTTCCTTTTAAGGGACTTCAAAAGTCCCCATCTGGCCCTCAAACCATCATGGTCACCTAATAATCCCCAGTTTACAATTGGCTCATTCATCCCCCTCCTCTCCCCTGTAACTATTCCCCAGGTCGTTGCTGCAAATGAGAACGTGTTCTCAGTCAAYTTACCTGGTAAAATAACGGTAAAATTAAAATAAAATAAAAAAAATAATAATAAAAAAATACTGCAAAAGAAAGTCCTCATGTAGGGCCATCTATAGGACTCTATGAAATATATGAAGTATGTTGAGTGTATGCAACTATACAGTGCATTTGGAAAGTATTCAGACCGTTTCCCTTTTTCCACATTTTGTTACGTTACAGCCTTATTCTAAAATGGATAAAATAATTTCCCCCACTCAATCAATCAACACACAATACCCCATAATGACAAAGATGAAAAACATCCTGACAGCATGATGCTGCCACCACCATGCTTCACCGTAGAGGGACTGGGAGACTAGTCAGGATCGAGGGAAAGATGAACGGAGCAAAGTACAGAGAGATCCTTGATGAAAACCTGCTCCAGAGCGCTCAGGACCACAGACTGTGGCGAAGGTTCACCTTCCAACAGGACAACGACCCGACGCACACAGCCAAGACAACGCAGGAGTGGCTTCGGGAAAGTCTCTGAATGTCCTTGAGTGGCCCAGCCAGAGCCCGGACTTGAACCCTATCGAACATCTCTGGAGAGACCTGAAAATAGATATGCAGCAACACTCCCCATCCAACCTTACAGAGCTTGAGAGATTCTACAGAGAAAAATGGGAAAAACTCCCCAAATATAGGTGTGCCAAGCGTGTAGCGTCATACCCAAGAAGAATCAAGGCTGTAATCGCTGCCAAAAGTGCTTCAACAAAGTACTGAGTAAATGGTCTGAATACTTATGTAAATGTGATATTTCAGTTGTTYGTTTTTAATACATTTGCAAAATTTTCTAAAAACCTGTTTTTCTTTGTCATTATGGGATATTGTGTGTAGATTGATGAGGAAAAAGAACTATTTAATCAATTTTAGAATAAGGCTGTAACGTAACAAAATGTGGAAAAAGTCAAGGAGTCTGAATACATTCTGAATGCACTGTATATGGTGAATATGACTCTATATATGGCTTTGGTTTCAGTCACAAGAACTGAATTTATTCAAGTATGAGCAAATCAGTTTGAGTAAGTTATGACTACTTGACTTCGCCACTCAGTTGAACTTAAACATGTTACACAGTCTAGTGTCGCTATGTCAACAATCATCAACCCACTTTGTGTGAATGCTACTCGCTTTCTGGAAAGTTCAGGGCTACCTTCAGGACTACTTTCAGTTTACATCCACCGACACCAATCGGGTCTCTAACTCGTCTAATCGCTCTCTCTCCCTCCTTCTCCCTCTCTCCCCCTCCTCCCCCTCCTCCCTCCTTCTCCCTCTCTCTTTGTCATATCTGAATATGAGTAATGAGTCAGACAATAGCCTCTCGCCATGGTCACGCCACTCACTCACCGGCAGAAAAGAATTGTCCCCTGATGCTGCCTCACCCCTCACTCTCACCCTCCACCTGACTCATAACAGCTCACCTTGTTTTGATGTCTGACAGAGGGCAAAACCGACAGAAGACAGAAAGCCTCTGATGACAAAAAGAGACAGTAGCTAGCTACCAGATACAGTAGTTAAGTGATCTATCTCTCTCTCTGTGTGTGTGTGTGTGTGTGTGTGTGTGTGTGTGTGTGTGTGTGTGTGTGTGTGTGTGTGTGTGTGTGTGTGTGTGTGTGTGTGTGTGTGTGTGTGTGTTGTGTGTGTGTGTGTGTGTGTTTTCTAGAAGTCCCTCAATCTAAGACATGCAAATAATGAGGAGGAATAGCTCTAAGGGACCACTGCAAGATAAATGAAGGAAAGGGGAAAGACAGGAGTTAGCGAGAAAGGGAGAGGGAGTGAGGAAGGAAGGAAGGGAGGGAGGTATAGAGGTTGCCTGACGACTCAAACTGAATTCCTCCGCTGCTCGTCTGAGACTGCCATCATTGAAGCTATTTGTCGTGATGTCAAAATGAGGGGTGTTGTACAAAACAGAGTCATCAGTGATTGGATCATTTCTAACGAATCAGGTTATCAAAGCCAGTTTTCAAACCCACTGCTTCACCCACGTGTGTTCTGGCTCTGGCCCGACCCATCCGTTTCTGGGATCCAATCAAAATGGATAGAATTTGTTTGCATTCAAGAAATCGTCTGGGAGGTACTCAGATTCAGACTCATTGCGGAGAATAAACTAACGGTCGTGGGCGTGGCGTAGCATTTAGCTGGAGCAAGGAGTCTGGGTAGTCAGGTAAGTAGAGAGGGGGGTAGGTACGGAGAGTGAGCGATTGAGATAGAGAGAAAAGGAGGAAGAGAGAGAGGGAAGGAATGAGAGAGAGAACAAGAGGTACGCACATATATTAAACCTGTATGCTGTATACACTGAGTGTATGAAACATTATGAACACCTACTCTTTCCATGACATGCACTGACCAGGTGAATCCAGTTAAAAACTATGATCCCTCATTGATATCACTTGTTAAATCCACTTCAATCAGTGTAGATGAAGTGGAGGAGACAGGTAAAATAAGGATTTTTAAGCTATGAGAAAATTGAGACATGTATTGTGCATGTGTGCCATTCAGAGGGTGAATGGGCAAGACAAAAGATTTAAGTGCCTATGAATGGGGTATGGTCGTAGATGCCAGGCGCACCGGTTTGTCTCAAGAATGGCAATGCTGCTGGGTTTTTCATGCTCAACAGTTCCCTGTGTGTATCAAGAATGGTCCACCACCCAAAGGACATCCAGCCAACTTGACACAACTGTGGGAAACATTGGAGTCAACATGGGCAAGCATCCCTGTGGAACGGTTTCGACACCTTGAAGAGTCCATGCCCTGATGAATTGAGGCTGTTCTGAGGACCAAAGGGGCAGGGGGGGGTGGGGGGGGGTTGGTTCAACTCAACATTAGGTAGATGTTTTTAATGTACAGTATATGCATGGCCAGGTGCATCTTATAACTACAGCCAAACACCTCCCAAGTTACACTAAGTACCTCCTCAGGAAAGAAAAGAGAAACATTCATTATTTATCAGATGTGAAACATTAGGCCCAAATTGCTCTGGCTGCAAGCAATGCATTTATTAATGGTAATGGTCATTCTCAAAATTGCTATAAATCGCAGGTCTGGAATATATATTTTACATATTACCATCTCCTGCCTCAGTAGTTCATCAGTAATTACCATCATCAGACAGCGTCTCATATATTAGACGGTTATTTATTCTTAAAACGCCAACGCTTCATTCCCTTGGACTAGAATCTTGATGATTCATCGCCACATTTTTTTTATACCTTAGATGCCTTTTCCGAAAATACTGTAGGGGATATCAAATCCCCGAGTCATGGAGAAAAGGAATTAGTCAAACCCTCGGTCTAAGGGTAGATAATACACGTTTAACCTTTGTTAAGGTGCATATGACTGTTTATCTGGGTTCACCTCTGTTGGTTTTGCTTTCTCCTAAAGTTATTGGAAGGAATGCCGGGCCTACATTTAACGGACGAGGAGCTTAAGGGACTTAGGGATTCGTCCTCTAAAGTCCCCAAACTGCACCGGACAATCCTCATGTAGGGCCACCTGAGCCACATATGCAGTAGGACTCTATGAAGAATATGGAGTATATTGAGTGTATGGCACTATATATGGAATATATGAGGGAATATTAAGTGTGCAGTATGGCACTATATATGAGTATGGCTCCATATACAGCAATATGTAGTAGATTGAGTATATGACACTATATATGGAGTATAAGGGGTATAGAGTATATGGCTCTAGTCTCAGCCACAGAAACTCAATTTATTAAAATAAAGCAAATCGTTGAGTAAGTTATGACACTTGACTTTGCCACTCATCTAAACTCCAATATATTAAATAGAATCAACAATCATCAACCCTCATAGTTTAAAACCCACTCACGTTCTTAGTTGAGGGCTATCATAAGTTTAATCCACTGACAATCCACAAGATATGCTAATCAAGTCTCTCTCTCTCTCGCCATGGTAACGTGACTCACTCAACTGCAGAGTAACTAGCCCCAACTGATGCCACCTCATCCCTCACCCCACCGCCTGACTCAGAAGAATTATCATTTAATTACCATAGTGAATGATTGTAATGTTTGTTTATGTGTCAATTAATCCATCAGGGATGGGTTGCCAATTGGCGATTTGACACGAAACAACACAAAAAAATCATTCATTCATAACAGCTCGTCTTGTTTTGATGTCTGACAGAGGGCAAAACGCGACGAAAGACAGAAAGCCTCTGATGACAAAAAGAGACTAAGCTAGCTACCAGATACAGTAGTTAAGTGATCTCTGTGTGTGTGTGTGTGAGTGTGTGTGGTCGTCGTGTGTCAGTCAGTTCTCTCTCCTACCTTCTGGTCATGGCTGTAGGCAAGGATCCAGTCCTCCTGCTCGGGGTGGAAGAGCAGGCTGAGGATGTAGAAGCTGAGGCGGTACTTCTGATAGGTGGCTCCCTCATCGGAGCTGATCAGCAGGCTGCTTTCCACCTCCGGGTCAGTCAGAAGCATGATCTGAATGAGAGCAGAGAAATAGAATCAGAGCTAGCCATGCAGGGAGCTGGTCCTGGAGACTGGGAGATATTATAGTTGGCTTGGGAGTGAGGCTTGGTTTCAATCATGAGTTGGATAAAGATAACTCCGATTTAAATGGTATATATTTTGGTAATCCATGCAGTGGAGGCTCCTCAGAGGAGGAAGGGGAGGACCATCCTACTCAGTAAATATCATAAAAAATAGTGAAACATTAAAACAGTTATCCTTTTTAGATAAAACTATACAAAATGTATTCACGTCACCAAATAATTTATTAAAACACACTGTTTTGCAATGAAGGTSTACAGCAGCCTCAACAGCACTCTGTAGGGTAGCACCATGGTGTACTCAGTGGACAGCTAGTTTCTGTCCTCCTCTGGGTACAACGACTTCAATACAAAATCACCCCCTTCCATAGACTTACACAGTAATTGTGACAACTTCCGGAGGACGTCCGCCAACCTATCAGAGCTCTTGCAGCATGAACCGACATGATGTCCACCCAATCAATCAAAGGATCAGAGAATGAATCTAGTACTGAAAGCATAAGCTACAGCTAGCTAGCACGGCAGTGCATACAATGTGGTGAGTAATAGACTCAAAGAAAGAGAAAGCCAATAGTTGAACAGTTTAACAAATTAATTTTGTTAAAAATGAAGAAGCAAGAGAGAGAGAACTATATTTTGTTGTATTTTTTCCCACTTTCACTTAGCTAGGGAATGCAGCTAGCTAGTTTAGCCTACTCAAATACCCAGCTCAAACAGAGAGGGATGCTATGTTAGCTAGCTGGCTATGGCTATCCAACACTGGAACTCTTCCAAGTCAAGGTAAGCTTTTGGTTTAATTAATGTCTTGCTACCAGGCCCCATCGGTGTAACCGCTACACTGCTTGCTGACTGTACACTGTACTGCATGATTGTAGCGGGTTTACTAATGTGTTAGTTCTAGTAACCATGTTGACTGGTGACAATGATGTAGGCCGTGTGTCGCGGTTAGCGGTTACGATATGAAGGTTTGGCTTAGAAAGTTTTTTTTGCCTGGTCACAGACAGCTAATGTGTTGTGTACTGAAGTCCACAAGCGAAGGGAAAATGTGAGCGGAGGTGTATGTGGCTGCTGTGAAAGTGACAGGGATAAACAGGGATAAAAATACCTGAATTTGTCAAACAGAAACTCTTGTTTGCAACTGCTGGACTAATGATTACACCCTAGATCAACTAGATACAGCCCAGAGTGTGCAAAGTATTGAATGTGTCACTGTCTGTCACCTTGATTACTCAAATTGTCCTCTCAACCTTTGCAAATTAGTTGTAAACTTTCATTCATAGGTTAGATTGTAGCAACCTCGTGACGGGAATAGGGAAAACTTGAGTTTCATGTAGTAACCTAAACCTATCAATGTTACATTGAGCTGGTAACAGAAATAAGACCATGCTCATCTTAAACGTCACAGACCGCCACTGAATCCATGTGATGGGCAGCTTGAGAGTTTGAAGTTGCATGATTGAAAAAATAAAATAATTATTGGATTATATGATTTGATTATAAAGTCTACATTTAATAACAGATATAATGTACGTAATTTGCGGTTCTAAATTGCCGTCTTTAGACTCACTGTCATCTCCCGCTTGTTAGATATCTCAATTATAAACCTGTGTTCCGCTCTGCTAGATCCTAATTATTGCTGTAGAGACAGTCTTTTAAAACACCTTTTGCCTATCTTGTAGCGAGTGTGTATGGGTAACGCATTCAGATTGCTCTCTCTCTCTCCTGCGCTCTGTTCAGTCAGGCTTTGAAAGCTCTAATTTCCCACAAGCTTTGTTCTTTTCTTGGAGGTTCACAATTTTTTCCCTGTGATTGTGCCAAGTGAGAAAAAAAACACATATATCAAAAGATATAATCAGCAGCAAATGTAATTGAATCAGTCATCCTGAACACTTACATAACCCCTTATCAGTAGCACAGTGGGAAGGAAGTAGAGAGTGTGTGTGTGTGTGTGTGTGCGTGTGCGTGTTAATAAAACCATGAACTGATTGGCACATATTATCCTAACTCATCCATCCAGTAGTGCCCACAATTTCAGTGTCAGACAACGAGTCTGAAACCTCCACAGTTTCAGACAACGACTCTGAAACCGCCACAGTTTCAGACAACGACTCTGAAACCGCCACAGTTTCAGTGTCAAGACATTATGGAACCGTCAAACCGTTGAAGTCTATGAGTCTCCTCACACCACCATATTTCTATACTTCACCCTTCCCGAGCCAGACCACTGATAACATTACGCTAGCAAATTGTAATTAATGACACCAGTCGTGCAGGGATCACACCGCTATGGAACCATGCTGACTGGGTTATAGAGGATAGAGAAAAGGCTAACGGAGTAGGGAGACACAACCTTCAACCAACAACCCAAGGTGATTTTAGATTCCGCTGTGTCACATGACAGATGTCTTTCCAATCAGTTATCACTCTTTCTCGGCTTTTCCCCATTTGACAAGTTTCCCTGATTACCATCAATAGCGGTGGATTTGGGAATGGGGCATGAGCTAAAATGCCCAATACACTTCCAGCAGGAACCATTGGCTATTTAACATAGAGTCTCAGCCGCGCCTGCTCAAGCTTGCTAAGTCATTTGTCAAACTATGCATGGTAATGGTAGCTATAGTGGGCCGACCCCAAACACAAGTTCATCAATCACAGTGAGCTAGCTAGCGTGGCGCCATACGTGATCCACATGCTGACCAATCCAATCAAATATCAAATGCAGCAGCCAACACGGTTTCTTTTTACATTCCATACACAATTAACACTTTGTAAGAGACAGTGTTTTAACTCTGGGCACTATTAAAACTTTGTCTGCCCCTATAAATATGGAAACAACACCCTATTGTGATACAGCCCTATTCTAGCCTAGCCTATGTAGGCTAATGCAGCTATTGTGATACAGCCCTATTCTAGCCTAGCCTATGTAGGCTAATGCAGCTATTGTGATACAGCCCTATTCTAGCCTAGCCTATGTAGGCTAATGCAGCTATTGTGATACAGCCCTATGTAGGCTAATGCAGCTATTGTGAAGGGAGGATTATAAGCGGTTTCATCAATTCGGGGAACACTCACAACAACTTATTTCAATAATTTGTTTTTGGAATATGGAAATCGATATATCCTAGTGCGACGTGGAAATGGATTATAAAGATTCTGGTGAGCTTCTCGGGGATGTGATTGTGTATCTGATTAGTTCCACTTATAACCTTCAGATGAGAGAGAAATGAGGGGAAGAGTTGGACAGATGTGGCAGCGAGGGAATGAATCCTGTAGGAGTTGTGTTGAATACCATATTCTGCTTCATAAGACGACATTAATCATCAGCGGGAAACAGGGCAATGACGTTGCCAAGTATTCAGCAGTTATACTTTTATCTAAATACTCGTCTTCACTTAACATGGATAAGCCTTTAGACTTATGTTTTCTCTGAACTTTACCTTGTCTTTTTACATATTTATATAAAACTGTATGAAAATGTCAACAACATCCTCATCATGCAGAATATCATGACTGTTTGCTTAGACATAGCTGTATCTTTAGATACGCTATCTTGGAGCTTCACCTTGTAATTGAACAGATTTCTATAAAACTGCATAGAGATGTCAACATCCTCTTCACACAACATGACATTACGGTGTCATGTTTAGACAGGAAATGACAGACTGAACATGTTGACTCAATCAACGTTTCCAGGGGTAATTTCAAGAAACCATCACACTCTGGTCAAAAATGCATGTCCAAATGTTGCGTAATGTTATGCATTTTTTTTCTTAACGGAGTTTTGGAAATAAAATGAGAAAAACTGAAAAATAGAGTCTCAAGGAATCACGCTGACCCTGAAACTTTCTCCATCAGAGTTCCATGCTCTGTAATCCACAAATAAACGCTGGCATTTTGTTCATTTCTACACTTCGCACTTTCCCCTGATGGAGCACGGGGAAAAGAGAGGGCATGCCTGGAATTGCTACCATTGTGTGTGTGTGTGTGTGTATGTATGTGTATGTGTGTGTGTGTGTGCACGCTCCAGTGTGTTTATACCAATGTGTGTGTGCATGTATTTAGTTTGAGGCCAAAGGGGTTCAAAATGACCAAAGGATAATGAAGCAGCCACCAACTGCAAGACGTTTAAGAAGTGTGCGATGAATAACACAGTGAGTTAATAGCCGTGCAGCAGTAAATACTCAGTGATAGAATATTAATGTGTGTGTGTGCATGTATTTAGTTTGAGGCCAAAGGGGTTCAAAATGACCAAAGGATAATGAAGCAGCCACCAACTGCAAGACGTTTAAGAAGTGTGCGATGAATAACACAGTGAGTTAATAGCCGTGCAGCAGTAAATACTCAGTGATAGAATATTAATGAAATTAGGCCCATATTTTCCATTTCACCCCAGTCACAGTAATTGGATTGTGAAGCCTCTCTCTAAATCCAAGCGTAACACAGTCGGTGCCCCAGCGACAAATATACTCTCTTTGCACTATAGGAAGTTCAAATGGCAAGATTTCAAGGAAATTCATGGAGAAGAGTAGAGGGAAAGTAGTACTCACTAAATTGTAGCTTCTAACAACAGACCCCCACTTTTAGGCTGACATGTTGCTACTAGTTTGACTACCCAGACATGATTATGAGAGTTTGAATGGGCAACATGACAGATGTTACTTCCTGTAAACTAGCAGCAGGTGCATTTGTTGTTGAACGGAAAACAATAGGAGTTGCTTGTTCGCTCATGTCATCCCATGGACAGTCGGTGACCAGTAAGTGAACTCCTCAGACAAAAAGGTCAGTCTTGACTGTCTCTTTCGCCTTGTAGAGACGTCTGAAGAGCAGCAGAGTAGTGTAGAAGCCATGAATCAGCCACCATCTAGTGGCCCAAGTCAAAATTACACAATACCCAACATAACTAGACCAAGGGTCTTCAACCTTTTCTTGCCAAGGGACCCCCTCCCAGGGAAACCAGTGACCCAGGAACCCTCATCATATGTTAGCAAAAACTTGTTTCTTTCACATGTCTTATCATCAGGTGAATGATAAATGGCAAGGAGAAGTAATTAACATTTTATAATGAATATATTTGGTGAAGTTTTTCTACATTTTGACTTCCCCACATTATAATTGGAAGAGGAAGTGTAACTCCAAACACATTTTGACTAAGAGCACTGGTGTAGCGCAGTTTCTCTGGACCTCCGCAAAGTCTAATGCGTCAGCCCCTCAGTATAGTCTACCGACCGCTGTCCGTGGTTCTGAAATTGCAACGTTTATGTGGCTGCCTATCGATAGGCTATCAGATTGGTGCTAGTGCTTGTAGTAGCCTATAGCTTTGCTTTAATGAATACATGTATTGTTTTTTGGGATTGTCATTTTCTCATGTTAAGCCTAACATTTATGTTTCACTAAGCTATAGGCCTACAGTGTTGCAATGCTGCTGTTTAGAATGCTGGCTGGTTGCAATTATGTATTTACTTGCTCAGTAATTAAAGTAGGACATTCAAATGTTGCAGATTGTAAAATGAATGTTCTATGCAACAACATACTAATCAGTAACCAATTTATGTTTTTAAATACGTAGGATACAACTGTCCGGTAGCCCTATAAGCCTACCTTTGCCGTCCTCACGCTATTGCGCAGCTTGGGTCGAACGTAAAACCAGTCTATTAATGCCAATGATCAAAACAATAGCTTACTAGGGATTGTTTCATTATACAGACAATGCAGTCTAGCCTACTAGCCTATCTATAGCTATATACAGTACTTAGCATGGTAGCCTATAGATATTACACACTGGAACTCGGACTCCACGCTGTGGGCTATCCGTCTCATCACTCGTAGGCTTACCGTCAGCTTGGTTTTCTGGGAGAGGAGGAGGTGGAGGCTCGACACTCTCACTAGAGGAACTGTCACTATTCGCAAGGGGAGGAAGAAGAGGAGGGCCCTGCTATAAGTCCACTCATATAGCAGGGCCCGGGCACTGTCTCAGTCTGGACTGGCAGGCTGCTAGTGCTAGCTGCTGCATAACTAGGCCTACTAGCTTCCACCTGATGTTTCGTCAGTCGAGGACAAGGTGGTCGTTTGGCATGAGGTTGGTCATGCCAAACGACCACTTGGTCTTGCCTTTTGTTCATCCATCTTCAACAATGCACTCACTCTCCATCCGAGTCCGACCTGATTCGCCTAACTTTTTTGAACTTTTGATAGCCAAATAGGTGAGGAGGCCGAGGCGGGCTGCCGCCGGCACTGCTCGGTAATAGGCTAATTAGATGCATGACAACTATATAGTCTGTCTGGCTAACCTACTACCATGTAGATTGGACAATAAACACTTCACTTGCTAGATGTGGAAATTAAAAAGGAGGGTTACTGTCAAAATAATTTCTTAAAAACATGAATAAAATGTAGACATAGGTGTGAGCTGGACGAGCTGATCAGCCCCCAGAGCTTGTGCCCCCCCCCCGCGGGAGTGTCCGCTGCACCAGTGGCTAAGAGCAGCTGTTCAGCTGGTTAAACAAAGGTTCGCCATGTGTTGGCGAAACTGTATGTCCGAGTTAAGAAAGCTTACCAGCAGCCAGCGCCACTTGCTGCACTGGTAACCTATAACGCAGGTGCTTTTCAAAGCCTATGTCAAATGAGTGTAATTGGCTCCAATGAGTGTAACTTGCTCAATATTAGGAGTTGAGAAATAAAGTTGACATCATTAGAAATAAGATAATATCCTATTTTCTACTGTAGGTATGTAGTTTTAAATGTGTTTATTCTGTTGTTGCAAGCAATATTCATCAAATTAAATTAAAAATATATATTTTCGCAGACCCCCTGCAGTACCTCCATGGACCAGAGTTTTAAAATAACTTCCTCTGTTTAAAACTTAGCAATTTGGCCATTCGACAGAGTTCTTTCTGCATCAGCTGGTCGGATAGTCCAATTTATATTTTGAGTTAGGGCGACTCCAAAATGTGTCCAAAAAGAGAAGAAACCTCCCCAGCAAATAAGTTAGAGTTTGATGGATAGGAAGTGTATGGGTTTTTCATGAGGAAAATCATGAATAGAAACCRTCCAACTTGGCAGGAGAAAAGGCAGCAAGATCATATTGCGTAAATCTTATAAGACATACTGCTCTTGAACTACAGTAAATCTGAATGTACATCTATCTTAATTACGCTCTTAGACAGTGGACAGACCATTAGATACTAAAGTTAGCCTACTGTGAGTGAAACGTTCCAATATTCACACGGGCATTCTATATTAATAATGTCTTACGAATGTATCTTAATAATGCTATTACAACTGAGATAATTGTCCACAGTGCATTTTAATTACTGACAGAATTGCTTCATTTCCTCTGTATGCCCGTCTGGAATTAATAAAAATGGCCTCCTCTTTCCTTTGTAAGAAATCTCAGTGTAACACACTCACTAAGACCTAGGAAAGATAATACATCTTTAATGAAAAGCCCTGCAGTGCCTTGGAGAGATCATTTCTGCCTAATGGACTTCACTTTCTTCATCTGCTAATACAATGTACTGTCCAAGCGCTTACTAAAGATCTACCTAAGGAGTTATTTAGCGGTTGCTGCTTTGATCCCAGGGCATATCCTATTTACAGAGAACATGTCAGCAATGGAAAGGGATTGAATGGGTTTAACTACAGGGTTATGTTCATTTAGGGCAGCTTTTAAAATGTTTTACAAAGGAAAACTAAAATGAGCATTTCTTAGTGGACACATCCAGGTAGTCTCTTCCTCTGTTTCAGTCCGTTTTCGAACACAATCCAGGTCTTGGGAGACCGAGTAGATGCCTAATTGAGGCTACGGGCAAAAGGGCAGCCAAGCAGGGACAAGGTCTGGCATGGGAAAAGAAGTGAAGTCTTCATAAGAGGGTAATAAAATGTCAGCCGGGAGACTTGGGAAGCTCGGGTAAAGGTCTCACCAAAATGAAAGGGGGGGCAAGCGGGAGGAAGAGAACGAGGGACATTGAACAAGTGAGAACACACTGCGGCAAATGGTGCATGGATCATCTTCTTGGATTTGGCTGGATCATTATTACCTCGTCATTAGTTCACCTCTTCATTTCACCCGTATTTGATCACTCCCTTAAAACTTTGTCTTGTCTTTGCATACAGTATTACAGCTCTCTATTCTGGACTATATAATGAGCCCTTCTCTTTCTTTCCCTTCCCTGGTGGAGTCCACCAGCCAACCAGGTGCTGCAAAACTTTGAACTCTCCTTATTAAACACAAGTACTGTCTCTTGAGCCCAGGCATTTGAAGTCTAGACTAATTGACTATCACCTTGACATTTCCACTGCAACCCGGCCCGGACCTCACCAACACTAACATTGCATCTTCACACTGACGGTAATTGGGCCTTTATGACTCCCATCCTAGCCCCTACCACCCAACACACACACAAAAACAAATTGGAAGACATAGTGGAGTGATGTGTGCAACAAGCTAGTCAGAGCTAGTGGGGGATCGATGCATAATATTAAGCATATTAATGATAATACTGTTTGCGTTGCACTTGTTGCCTCTAGAATGAAAAAAATATCTAAATTATATTTTGTGAGTGCAGACCCTCTACACTGCATCACATAATAATGAGGTCATACAAGGAAAGGCACGCAACAAAGTTTGAGGTAGGTCTACTTGAAGGGCAAGGAAGCACGGCGTTTTGCCACACCCTTGATTTTGCTTTGTCTCAAACAATCACGATATGTGGAACATTAATAAATCATAATGGAATGTAAGATTAATCGCATGTGGCGTCATGAGATGTGATCTGTGTGAGATTGCGGAAGCACTCCAAGGGGTTCTCTCTCCATTGGCTTCTCCCCCCCCCCCCCCCCCCCTCTGTGGAACATTGGTAAGCCTAAGAGTGATGAGACGGATAGCCACAGCGTGGAGTCCGGAGTCCAGTGTGTAATATAAATAGGCTACCATGCTAAATACTGTATATAGCTAATAGAGGCTAGTAGGCTAGACTCCATTTGTCTGCCAATGAAACAATCCCTAGTAAGCTATTGTTTTGATCATTGGAATTAATAGACGGTTTTACGCAGCACGAACGTTCGACCAAGCTGCGTGAGAACGTGTGGACGGCAAAGGTAGGCTATAGGTTACAGGACAGTTGTATCCTATTTAAAAACATAAATTGGTTACTGATTAGTATGTTGTTGCATTAGAACATGCATTTTACAACTGCAATGTTTGAATGTCCTACTTTAATTCGAGCAAGTAAAAACATAATTGCAACCAGTCAGCATTCAAATAGCAGCATTGCAACACTGTAGGCCTATAGACTTAGTGAAACATAAATGTCAGGCTTAACATGAGAAAAGGAACGCCCCAAAAAACAAAACGTGTATCCAGTAAAGCAAGCTTAGGCTACTACAAGCACTAGCCAATCTGATAGCTATCGATAGGCAGACACCAGACGTTGCAATTTCAGACCACGGACAGTGATC
>NC_036861.1:273714-311512 GCF_002910315.2 Salvelinus sp. IW2-2015
GGGGGGTCTCTGGCAGTACCCGTTACCCTCACTAGAGGAACGGTCACTATTCGCAAGAAGTGGGGGAGCAAGGCCACTCTTATAGCAAGGCCACTCTCATAGCAGGGCCCGGGCAGTGAGGTCTCAGTCTGGACTGGCAAGCTGCTAGCTGCTGCATAACTAGGCCTACTAGCTTCCACCTGGTGTTTCGTTTCGCTGCGTTTTTGTGCACCACTTGCCTTTTGTTCATCCATCTTGAACAATGCACTCACTCTCCATCCGAGTCCGACCTGATTCACCTAACTGTTTTGAACTATTGATAGCCAATTAGGTGAGGAGTCCGTAAAATAAAAAATATCTATTTTCGCAGACCCCCTACAGTACCTCCATGGACCCCCCAGAGTTTTAAAATAACAACTTCCTCTGTTTAAAACTTAACAATTTGGCCGTTCTGGTCAGCTAGTCCAATTTATATTTTTGTTAGGGCGATTCCAAAATGTGTGCAAAAACAGAAGAAACCTCCCCAGCAAATAAGTTAGAGTTTGATGGATAGGAAGTTTATGGGTTTTTCCATGGGGGAAATCATGAATAGAAACCATCCAACTTGGCAGGAGAAAAGGCAGCAAGATCATTTTGCGTAAATCTTATAAGACATACTGCTCTTGAACTACAGTAAATCTGAATGTACATCTATCTACTGTGAGTGAAATGTTCAAATATTCACATGGACATTCTATATTAATGTCTTAAGAATGTATCTTAATAATGCTATTACAACTGAGTTAATTGTCCACAGTGCATTTTAATTACTGCCAGAATTGCTTCATTTCCTCTGTATGCCCATCTGGAATTAATAAAAATGGCCTACTCTTTCCTTTGTAAGAAATCTCAGTCTAACACACTCACTAAGACCTAGGAAAGATAATACATCTTTAATGAAAAGCCCTGCAATGCCTTGGAGAGATCATTTCTGCCTAATGGACTTCACTCTCTTCATCTGCTAATACAATGTACTGTACTTGCGCTTACTAAAGACCTACCTAAGGCGTTATTTAGCGGTTGCTGCTTTGAACCCAGGGCATAGCCTATTTATGGAGAACATGTCAGCAATAGAAAGGGATTGAATGGGTTTAACTACAGGGTTATGTTCATTTAGGGCAGGTTTTAAAATGTTTTACAAAGGAAAACTAAAATGAGCATTTCTTAGTGGACAGGTCCAGGTAGTCTCTTCCTCTGTTTCAGTCCGTTTTTGTCCATTTGAACACAATCCAGGTCTTGCTTTGGATGGGAGACCGAGTAGATGCCTAATTGAGGCTACGGGCAAAAAGGGCAATCAAGCAGGGACAAGGTCTGGCATGGGAAAAGAAGTGAAGTCTTCATACGAGGGTAATAAAAATGTCAGCCGGGAGACTTGGGTTGCTCGGGCAAAGGTCTCACCAAAGTGAAATGGGGGCCAAGCGGGAAGAAGAGAAAGAGGGACATTGAACAAGTGAGAACACATTGCGGCAAATGGTGCATGGATCATCTTCTTGGATTTCTATTCAGACAGACAGGCTGTATCATTATTGCCTCGTCATCAGTTCACCTCTTCATTTCACCCGTATTTGATCACTCCCTTAAAACTTTGTCTTGTCTTTTGCATACACTATTACAGCTCTCTATTCTGGACTATAATGAGCCCTTCTCTTTATTTTCCTTCCCTGATGGAGTCCACTAGCCAACCAGGAGCTGCAACACTTTGAACTCTCCTTATTAACACAAGTACTGTCTCTTGAGCTCAGGCATTTGAAGTCTAGACTAATTGACTATCTCCTTGACATTCCCACTGCACTCCGGCCCAGACCTCACCAACACTAACATTGCATCTTCACACTGACGGTAATTGGGGCTTTATGACTCCCATCCTAGTCCCTACCACCCAACACACACACAAAAACAAATTGGAAGACTTGGTGGAGTGTTGTGTACAACAAGCACATCTAATCGGGGATTGATGCATAATATTACGCATGTTAATGATAACACTGTTTGCGTTGCCTCTAGAATAAAAAAAATATGTATATTATATTTTTTGGAGTGCAGACCCTCTACACTGCATCACATAATGAGGTCATACAAGGAAAGACAAGCAAAAAAGTTTGAGGTAGGTCTACTTGAAGGGCAAGGAAGCATGCCGTTTTGCCACACCCTTGATTTTGCTTCGTCACAAACAATCACGATACGTGGCGTCATGCGATGCGATCTGTTTGAGATTGTGGAAGCACTCCAAGTGGTTCTCTCTCTCTCCATTGGCTTCTCCCTCCCTCTTTCTTTCTCCGCCTGCTCATGGGCCTTAGTGTTCTTGCCTCGCTCTCATTTGTAGATTGTGCCTTAGGGCTGACAGATGTTCTATATTTTTTTCCACCGTTAGGTTGTTCACTTCCATCACATTTACCACCACATGCACAGCTACTCCCTTCCTTCAGCCAGAGCATGGCTAACTCGCCTTGACTCAGATCACACCTGTATTGTCTCCCATGAAGAACAGTGAGATGAGTAACCACTCCCGTGCTAGCATTTACCTCCACCAGCTGAAGGATGGTGAGGAACAGGTCAATTGCGCCGTGCTAGCACGCTAAACTATCATGCTAGAGCCAGTTGGGTCCCATGGCAGTTGGGTCCCATGGCAGTTGGGTCCCATGGCAGTTCCAGTTGCTAGCACGCTAAACTTACATACTCGTGCTAGCTGGCTCCCATGGGAGTTCCACGTCCCTGTTTTGCTTTTGGAGTGTTCCTGTACATGGGATGTATCCTGCATACAGAAGTTATCACACCATGTGTTGCAGCTAGCTAATCATCCACTATAGCTATTAAGACAGATGTTTGCAGTTAATGAGTTTAGTATGCATATTACATGATCACATATGTCGTAACCTTGGAGTGTTATCTTACATTCAAGGCTGAAAGTAAGACTTTCTTAGGTGATGGGAGCAGAGACGCTTTTTCATCATTTTACTGATGTATGAGGTTAGTACCTCAACTATCAAATGACATCCTGTTGCAGGAACATCAACAACAATCAAACGATTAAGAAAGAGGCATCACTTCTATGCTTACAAATATAATGGGGGGGTACTAAACTGACATATGGAATTGTTAAAAGATGCTCATATGATGGACCATTTACCTATTTGATTTAACATTTTAGGAGCCCTTTAGGTATCCCCAAAAAATATTTAAACATTTTTGGGATAAAATATTGGACATTTTTGGGGGATAAAATATTGAATATGGTGTTTACTACTATAGCCCATAGAAAAACATTGAATAAGACATTCATAAATGGCAACAGAAAAAAACTGTCAAAAGATAAATCATAAGGAAAAAGGTTTCAAAGTGTCTGTCCTATATCTAGGTAATATAAGAAAGCTCAGGAAATATTGTCGTTTTTTTGGACACATACTTAATAACCCCTTATGTTTTTTGGCACAAAACTACCTCCATACTTCCACTCCTTTATATGGGTTACCTTCAGATGAGTCCCGTGACACTTGTGGGGGTCGTAGTGCAAAACGAAGAACCCCATCTGTGTTCGTGAGAGTCTCCCCTTTCCAGAGGTTGTAGGTCAAACCGTTCGGATGCCACAGACGTTTTCGTGAGAAGACCGATTTTTGGGGGATGTCTCATGGTCTGACAAATACCGCTGTAGCTCGGTCATCTTCAAGACGCAGCCAACATCTCTATCTTAAACTGACAGATTTTAAATGGGGATGTTTTTATTATTATGTTACTTAGATTGACTCATGGGTGGGTCAATAGACACTTAAGGATTTGAACCAGTGTGCTACAGCATGAAAATAATCCTGCAGCAACAGGAAATGTGTGTTATTATGTGGTTTATATGATGACGTCTGAGCTGCACAGAGGCTGTCATTGTTTCGGAGCACAACACACACACACAGAAATAAATAAGGCCCTCATCTGAAACATTTGTGCCGCTGACTGCTGCTTTAGTCAATATGTTCATGAGAAAAAGCATTCATCAGTGTTTTCCATAAGCGCCGGCCGTCGGCTGAATAGCCGATAACAGACTCATTGTAAGCCGGCTACTTTTTCCACTTAAAATGTTCAATTAGATAGTCAGAAAAGTCCATGTAGCCTTCTGCCGCTAAAATGAATGATATGCATCTTCTATTGATCTATTGATAGTACAGACACCTGTCAGTCTTTCGCATGTTTTATCGGCCTATACAGCCATGGAGTCGGAGCACATAGGCTATTTACTGTGATTGATTACCAAACGGCAAGTGTTGACTAGTTTACGAAAAGTGTCGAAACGACTGAATAAAGTCAATCTCCTATATACCTTTGCTATTCATACAATGTAGTTATGTCCATGGTACAGCATCGGGACATGTAAACCAAAGATCTTGTTTGTTTTTTCCGAGGATTCGAAGCCCATGAAGAGACTTGCCAGTGACCGCTAAAGTGGCTCGTCAGTGTAGCCTAGTGATGGGTTGTTCGCGAACTAACGGCTCTTTTTGAATGGTTAAGTTAGCTTTTTAGCGATTATCTGCAGATAAATGATGGAAATATTCAATGAAGATGTTGAATTCTCACTGCAGGAACAATAGGAAGTGGAGAGAGCGTTCAGGTCCAAAATATGATCAAATAAAACAGATTGATAATGATACTTATATGCTAGTATTAAAGACATAGATATAGGCCTACTGATTTAATTAAAGATAACAGACAACTGCTGCTTTCTGTTTAGCAAAGTCCATGTTTAACACCTGCTTCATTCTTCAATCATACCTGTTGAAGTAAGACTGTAAATGTGACTTGAATCTCAAGAGAAGACAGGTTTAATGTTAAAAATGGTTTCTTACTTAGAAAAGAGTTGTGATCAGGACAAGGCCTAGACGATATCTAAAACTACTAACACTGCATTTCAATAATTTTCAGTCATTTTATTGTGAAGTAATGTCTTTCTACTTAATACCACAATTTGACCAAAATGCGAGGAAAAGTCATTCAAATATTCTATAATTTAGAGGTGCATTTTGGATGGAATCAAGGCATTAGAATGTACCAGAAGCCACCAAAATTGAGCTTGTTATGCAATTTTCACGGAAAGCACAGCTATTACTTCCCCCCCAAAAAATCACTGCTTCTGAGAGGGAACCAGAGGTTGTTTGTCTGAATCTGTCTGTCGCTCAATCACCCTCCCCTCAAATTCCTTTCATTTTCCGGAAGCATTAGCCGCCCTACCAAACATTTGTACAAGAAAATGATCTGCAAGCATGTCAGAGGGGTTGTCGATATTTACCGTCATTACGCGTTATTTCTCTCACACATTTCTCTGTACTAAAACCTGTTTATCCGCTATTTGCTTGTGGTTACTCTTCAACTGGACTGACCACCTGCTCTGATTCTCTGCACCTTAGCACACATGCACACACCAACACAGACAAACACACACATATACATTCATGCTACACACACATCACAACGGCTGCTACGAGACTTATTATACTGCTCAATTTATACACTGCCCCCCCATCTACCCCCCTTCCCCAAAACACGTGTAAATATTGGACTATAAATTGTGCCTTCCTGTATTATACTTACGCTAAAATGTTTATTCTATTCTACTGAACCATTAACTGTATGTTTCTAGAAACTACTGATAGTACGGTTATTTGCCTTCGCAAGCGTTTCCCTTATAAGCGTTCTCATACTCAGAATGAGTCAGAATGCATTCCAGTGTTCTGATCTCAGTGATAAAATAGTGATCCATTGTTTCTGACTGGTCTCCACTGGTCCTTGTACACCAGTGACCCCATGCATCTCTCTTCCACTCCTCTCTACTCCTCCATTCCCTGCAGGAACAGAAAGTTGACTTACCCCAACAGTGTGGGTGACAGCTAGCCAGAGTGATGATGACAAAGGTAACCTGGGTTCCTCTTCCCACAGCAGGCTCTCTGTGTGTGTGTGTGTGTGTGTGTGTGTGTGTGTGTGTGTGCTTGTGTGTTTGTGTAGTGTGTGTGTGTGTTGATGGTCAGTCTAGCTGCTGTGTTCGTTACATTTAGCGTTACTTGTTTTGACTAGACGTCATATCACTGAGTTCTGTGTTAAAGGGTGGCTCTGCAGTAGTATGCTGCTGAGTCATTTTAGAAACCCTAGCTGTCTGTGTTTTGTTCAGAGAGACATACACTGAGTGTCAAAAAGATTATGAGCATCCCTTTTGAACACTTTCAACACCTTGTAGAGTCCATTTCCCCGACGAATTGAGTCTACCTGAGGGCAAATCAATATTACGAAAAGTGTTCCTAATGTTTTGTAAACTCAGTGTATAAGCTAGAAGGTTTGCTGCAGAGACAGGTTGAATTACTAGGTACAGCCCAGTAAGGTCTTTGTATGATTACAGGCTATTTGACTGTTAGTAGTTTGTTAGTTTTTATTTTGTAGCAACATCAAGGCCTGTACCTTCCACTTCTTGTCAATAAAAATTTAAAAACAGTGCAGGCTATCGTTCCACAGGCTAACAGTCCACACTATTCCACAGGCTAACAGTCCACACTATATTTATATGCTCATATACTGTATTCCTGCATGTCTCACTATCAACATCTGTTACCTTGACAACATTTTCCTGGTCTTTGATGTTTTTTTGATTTTGCACAATTATTAGGCTTACCTCCTACCTCTTGTAATAACAACTTTCATGTTCCAAACAAAACAGGCTAACATTCCACATGACAATCCACAGCAATGATAAAGCTCACTGATGTTTTTCCCGTCCTCTCACCATTAGCTTGACACCTCTTTCCTGGTCTGTGACAGAAGCTTTCTCATTGGACTGTACACGGGGGTGAGGAGAGGCAGAGTGGAGGTTGGGGGGGGGGGGGGGGGGTGTTGAGGCTTAGTTGGGGTTTGGGGGGATTTATCTAGGCCACCTGGGGCGAGGGTGATCGGGGGCGTTGGTTGTTTACATATATGCATCAGCACCGCCTTGTCTCGAAGTAGCACCAGACGGCAGTTCTAGGGGTTCCTGCCAATAGACAGCGTATAAGCAGCCAGTTGGTATGGTTGATAATGTCCATCGGTTGCAGGGCAGACCTCCGTACAACGATATTTACAATTAATGTCCGTTGTAGTTAAATCTTCCTCGGTGAGTCGTCGGGATTATTTCCATGTGCAACGGTTAGGCTCGAAGGACAGGAAGGCAGGGTATTTCGGTCGCCTACTGAATTCTCAGCGAAGGCAGCCTGACCTCCGGTCCTCGTTTTTCTTTGTGGTCTCTTCACCAAATGACGGGGATTTTGGAGCCGTTCCGGGAAAGCCAGTATTGGTCGGACTCGGTACGGTCTCGGTTAACTAGACGAGTCCGGCCGGGTCCGGGGAATCAGCCCCCGCTGCCCCCACACACTGATTTAGGCATAGCTAGATAGGGCTTCACAAGTAGAGTAGTAGCATCTAAATAATATTAACAGCAAGTCCAAGACACCAGAGTGAAAGATACAGATCTTGTGGATAAGCACCATTTCAGATTTTTAAATGTTTTACAGGGGAACAATTGTAATCTTTAGCTAAAACGTAGCAAATACACACTTTTCTAACTCCACAGTTTCTACACTTCAGCTATCACCAAATCCGGCTAAACTAAGATATTGATAAGCCACTAACCAAGAAAAAACCTCTTCAGATGTGGACATCTGAACATTTTATGGTAAAGGATCGGTTTTGTTAAGAAAAGTGCATATTCAGGTAGAATCACAAGTTTACAATTGCACGACCATCACAAGACGACTAGAAATTTACTAATAGAGAGCAACGTGTATGACCAATTAACTCTTAATAAACATATTCATAAGAATAGCAAGCATAGAATGGAAAACCTCAGATCTTGTGATTCGACAATATTTTCAGATTTCTAAGCGTTTTAAATCAGCGGAAACCAACAATAATCGATAAGTTTAGCCATGACACATGTGAAAACGTTACCAGAAGCCATCGATTCCAGCAAGAGCGGCTATATGTACGTAATCACGCAACATAATTAATTTTTTACGTAACCTTCTCAGCAATTCTTCCGATGACACTCATAGGACATCATGTTACACAATACATTTATGTTTTGTTCGATAATGTGCATATTTATATCCACAAATCTCGGTTTACATTGGCGCCATGTTCAGAAATGCCTCCAAAATATCCGGAGTAATTACAGAGAGCCACGTCAAATAACAGAAATACTCATCATAAACTTTGATGAAAGATACATGTTGTACATATAGTTAAAGATACACTTGTTCTTAATGCAACCGCTGTGTCAGATCTTTAAAAAACTTTAAGGAAAAAGCATACCATGCAATAATATGAGACGGCGCTCAGAAATACACAACATTTCTCCACCATGTTGGAGTCAACAGAAATACGAAATTACATCATAAATATTCCCTTACCTTTGATGATCTTTCATCAGAATGCAGTGCCAGAAATCCTAGTTCCACAATAAATCGTTGTTTTGTTCGATAATGTCCATTACTAGTATCCAATTAGCTCCTTTTGCTAGCACGTTTAGTTCACATGTCCAAACGCTGGCGCCGGTCCAGGCGAACTCGGACGAAAACTTTAAAAAGTTATATTCCAGGTCGAATAAACTGGTCAAAWTAAGTAGAGAATCAATCTTCAGSATGTTGTTATCATATATATCCAATAACGTTCCAACCGGAGCRTWCGTTTTTGTCTACAGAGTAATGGAACGCATGGCSMTATYATGAGTAATGCGCRTAACCAGGAACTAGCATTCTGCCAGACCACTGACTCAAATAGCTGCCATCCGGCCCCACATCACACTAGAGGCTTCATTCCACGTTCTACTGACTGTTGACATCTAGTGGAAGGCGTAGGAAGTGCGAGCATATCCATATCTTACTGGGATGTGAATAGACGATGAGTTTAACATCAACCAGCCCCAGAATTTCCACTTCCTGTTTGGAAGTTTGCCTGCCATATGAGTTCTGTTATACTCATAGACATGATTCAAACAGTTTTAGAAACGTCAGAGTGTTTTCTATCCAATAGTAATAATAATGTGCATATATTAGCATCTGGGACAGAGTAGGAGGCAGTTCACTATGGGCACGCAATTCATCCAAAAGTGAAAATGCTGCCCCCTATCCCTAAAAAGTTAAGTGATGGCAGTGGAGCTGCTTCTTAATCATTTTACTGATGTATGAGGTTAGTACTAAACTGACATATGGAATTGTTTAAAGATGCTCATATGATGAACCATTTAGCTATTTGATTTAACATTTTAGGAGCCCTTTAGGTATCCCAATAAAAAAATTGTTTTAAATGGGATGAAATATTGAATTGTGTTTAGCCCATAGAAAAACATTCATAAATGTCCAAAAAACATAGTCAAAAAATAAATCATAAGGAAAAAGGCTTCAAAGTGTCTGTCCTATATCTAGGTAATATAAGTAAGCTCAGGAAATATTTGAGTTTTTTTGGACACATACTTAATAACCTCTTATATTTTTTTGGCACAAAGCTACCTCCATACCTCCACTCAATTACATGGGTTACCTTCAGATGAATCCTGTGACACTTGTGGGGGTTGTAGAGCAAAACAAAGAACACCATCGTGTTTGTGAGATTCTCCCCTTTCCAGGGGTTATAGGCCAAACCGTTCGGATGCTACAGACGTTTTCGTGAGAAGACCGATTTTCGGGATGTCTCATGGTCTGACAAATACCGCTGTAGCTCGGTCACCTTCCACCGCAGATGCAGAAGGCCAACATAAGCGGATGCGGTGGATTGAGACGCAGCCAATATATCTAGCTTAAACTGACAGATTTTAAATGGGGATTTTTTTATTATGTTACTTAGATTGTCAATAGACACTTAAAGATTTGAACCAGTGTGCTACAGAAGGAAAATAATCCAGCAGCAACATGGAATTTGTATTATGTGGATTATAATTAATGGACATTTTTTGTGGGGGTTGATACATTTTTTGTTAGGGCAAATTAAGTCTTACATTTTAATGTTGAAATTACAAACTTTAGAAGCCTTTTTAAACATGGACTACACTAGAAGTTTGCATTTCCTGCTGTGCAGGAAAATTCTCAGCAACAAACGAGTGATCAAATGAAGATCCTACATCTGTACGTACCCTCATTTGCACTTCTTTGGGAAGTGATGGGAACATTTCTAAAGAGTTTGTCTGTACTACTTTGAGGACAGTTCGAGGACATTAAATATGAATTTGCACTTATAAATATGTGCTTGTTCCAAAAAGAGTGGCAATGAATGGAAGTATTTGAACTCCGTAGTGGGAGAGATCTCATCTGAAGCAAATTCATATTCCACCCACCTGCCTGTTGATGCTGTCTGAGCTGGACAGAGGCTGTCATTGTTTTGGAGCACAACACACACACACAGAAATAATTAAGGCCTTCGCCTGAAACATTTGTGCCGATGACTGCTGCTTTAGTCAATATGTTCATGAGAAAAAGCATTCTTCAGTATTTTCTATAAGCGCCGGCCGTCGGCTAAATAGCTGATAACACTCATTGTAAGCCGACTACTTTTTCCACTTCATAAATTACCAAGGCATTTTTCATTTAAAAGTTTATAAAAGGTGTCGAAATGACTGAATGAAGTCAATCTCCTATGTCCCTTTGCTATTCATAAATCATACAATGTAGTTATGTCCATGGTATTGCATCGGGACATGTAAACCAAAAGATCTTGTTTGTTTTTTCCTAGGATTCGCCCATGAAAAAAACTTGCCAGTGACCGTAAAGTGGCTCGTCAGTGTAGCCTAGTGATGGGTTGTTCGCAAACTAACGGCTCTTTTTTTAATGCATCTGCTAGGTGAACGGAACCGAATCTCATCGGTAAGAGACGTGTGTTTTGGCTCCCTCATTTGCATACTGGTAGGCTACTCCTGCTTTTTAGTCGATTATCTGCAGATAAATTATGAAAACATTCGATGAAGATGTCGAACTCTCACTGCAGGAACAATAAGAAGTGGAGAGAGCGCCTCATTCTGGTCCAAAATATGATACAGATTGAAGGTTACAAAAGATCATGTACGTGATACTTATACGCTAGTATTAAAGATATTGATATAGGCCTACTGATTTAATTAAAGATAACAGACAACTGCTGCTTTCTGTTTAGCAAAGCCCATGTTTAATACCTGCTTCATTCTTCAATCATACCTGTTGAAGTAAGACTGTAAATGTGACTTGAATAGGTTTAATGTTAAAGAGGTTTTCTTACTTAGAAAATAGTTGTGATCAGAACTAGGCCTAGACAATATCCAAAACTACTAACACACCACATTGCAATCATTTTCAGTCATATTACTGTAAAGAAATATCTTTCTACAACAACAAATTTGACCAAAATGCGAGGAGAAGTCATTCAATTATTCTATAATTTAGGGGTGCATTTTGGATGGAACCAAGGCATTAGAATATACCAGAGGCCACCAAAATTGAGCTTGTTCTGCAATTTTCACGGAAAACACAGCTATTACTTCCAATAACAGCAAAAAAAACGCTGCTTCCGAGAAAGAACCAGAGAGGTTGTTTGTCTGAATCTGTCCGTCGCTCAATCAGCCTCCCTTCAAATTCCATTCTTTTTCTGGAAGCATTAGCCGCCCTACCAAACATTTATACAAGATAATGATCTGCAAGCATGTCAGAGGGGTTGTCGATATTTACCGTCAGTACGCGTTATTTCTTACACATTTCTCTGTATTAAAACCTGTTTATCCACTATTTTGCTTGTGGTTACTCTTCAACTGGACTGCTCTGATTCTCTGCACCTTAGCACACATGCACTCGCCCACACAGACATATACACATCACAACGGCTGCTACAAGACTATTTATACTGCTCAATTTATACATTGCCCCCCCCCCCCCAAACACGTGTAAATATTGGACTATAAATTGTGCCTTCCTGTATTATACTTATGCTAAAATGTTTATTCTATTCTACTGAACCATTAACTTTATGTTTCTATTATTATGTTTTATTATGTTTTATTGTGGTTTCACTGTCCGGAAGGAACCTGCCAGTAAGTGGTTTGTTGGACGATGTATACCATGCGTATCCCATACATACCAGTAATAAAACTAGAAACGACTGATACAGTTATTTGCCTCCCCAAGCGTTTCCCTTATAAGCGTTCTCATACTCAGAACGAGTCAGAATGCATGCAGTGTTCTGATCTCAGTGGTAAAATAGTGGTCCATTGTTTCTGACTGGTCTCCACTGGTCCTTGTACACCAGTGACCCCATGCATCTCTCTTCCACTCCTCTCTACTCCTCCATTCCCTGCAGGAACAGAAAGTTGACTTACCCCAACAGTGTGGGTGACAGCTAGCCAGAGTGATGATGACAAAGGTAACCTGGGTTCCTCTTCCCACAGCAGGCTCTCTGTGTGTGTGTGTGTGTGTGTGTGTGTGTGTGTGTGTGTGTGTGTGTGTGTGTGTGTGTGGTGTGTGTGGTGTGTGTGTGTGTGTGTGTGTGTGTGTGTGTGTGTGTGTGTGTGTGTGTGTGTGTGTGTGTGTGTGTGTGTGTGTGTGTGTGTGTGTGTGTGTGTGTGTGTGGGTGTGTGGCATTAGCACCCAGCTACTCATTTTTACATGTCATATCACCTGAGTTCTGTGTTAAAGGGGTGGTCTGCGTAGTATGCTGTTGCCATTTTGAGAACCCACTAGCTGTGTTTTGTTTAGAGAGACGTACACTGAGTGTCAAAACATTATGGACATCCTTTTTGAACGACCGTTTGTAGATCCAGTGGCCGCCTGGACGAATTGAGGTCTGTCTTGATGGGCAAACCAATATTAAAAACGGTTGTTCCTACTGTTTGTAGCAGTTCAGTGTATATAGGCTAGAAGGTTTGCTGCAGAGACGGTTGAATTTACTAGGTAGGCCAGTAAGGTCTTTGTATGATTTACAGGCTATTCTGAACTCTTTGAACTCCTCAAAGGCATATACCTTCCACTTCTTGTCACATAAAAACTTTTAAAACAGCGCGGGCTTAACGTTCCACAGGCTAAACAGTTCCACACTATTTCCAGCAGCGCTCAACAGTCCCACAGCTACTATTTAAAGGAAAATGGTTCAGGTCACTGAGAATGTCATGTTCCCTGTACTGTCGCACTATCAACATCTGTTAGCTTGACAAAGCTTTTCTGGTCTTTGATGTTTTTAAATTTTGCATGATTATTCATAGGCTTACCTCCTACCTCTTGTTAATACAACAGTGTCCATGCTTTCCAAACAAAACAGGCCGGCATTCCACATGACAGTCCACAGCAATGATAAAGCTCACTGGCTGTTTTTCCCATCCTTTCACCATTAGCTTTGACACTCTTTCCTGGTCTATGACAGAAGCTTTCGCATTGGACTGTACACGGGGGTGAGGAGAGTGTGGAGTGGGGGTTAGGGAGCGCATTTCATCTTCATTATTAGACGAGAATTAAATACGGAGAAAATGACCTGTTCATTAGAGTCTTGTTAAAAAGGGAGGAATGTGAGAACGGAAAGGAATGAAGGGAGATGGGACTAATGGTTCGAATTGGTCAGGATGGCTCCTTTGAGGGTTGTGGGAGAAGGGCGTTGCGATGGGGTTGGGGGTGCGAGGGGTTGAGGGGGGGGGCGGGGGGGGGGGGGGGGGGGGGGGGGGGGGGGGGGGGAGCCAACGGTCGAAAATCATGAAGGAGCTTTACTAATCCTTTTGATAAAAAACACTGCGAATTTTTAACATCCTTCTTCCTTCCTTCTTTTTTTTTTGTCTGGTCTTAATTCATTAGTTCCGCGGGAAAGAGAGAGAAATTATAGGGATCGGGTATAAATATTATATACGATGTGGAAGTATTTTCTTAGAAGATCACTGGCTAACTCTCTGGGTGGAGATAGCATGCTTAATGGATGTGGCGGAATATTGTTGAAGATAGAAACAGAGGCACCCAACAGACATGTACTAACTTCAAAAATGTATGTTCGTTTTAATATTGGCAGTTGACATCAGCACTGCAAGTCCATTGACGTGCCTTCGTAAGTGTATCCAACTGCACCGCAATGAGTAGATCAACTTTTTCTACTTCAAAATGACTTAGAAGTTATACTGATAGATCGTCGATATTTGAGTCAAAGTGGGCTGTTTTATATGAGTTAGGACATTTGTGCAGGATTACAGTGTAAGAAACCCCACACAGCGAGGCGCAATTAGGAAAGCAGAATGGAAAAGTGAGATGTTAACTATGAGATAAGACAAAATGACAACACTTAAAAACGCAAATAAATGCACCTTACGCTCTTCCTGTGTTGTTGGGACTGACGTACAAAGTAGCTGAGCGATTGTTTTCGCCCCCACTTTCTCAATTGGCTTCTGGTAAGTGGTTCCGTAGTCGGTTGACCTGGAATTTAATCAGAGTGTTTGATGAAGACTTGATGAATTACTTGTTGTAATTAAAAATCCCCTGGAGAATGTTTAGTAGTAGCATGCACAATTACGTCCCACCTCCTTGTGGTTCGCTGTTCTACGACGACACACTCAGATTACAAGGGATAAACAACCATAACCTAGCCAGGGTGTATGTCTCCAACTATCTGACCAATGTCCAGCTCTTCTTTTAAAAACAGCACAGAATTCGAAACAGCATCACCCAGGAGCAATTTTTCTGGAATAGTTTCTCTGTTATGGTCCAGGAAAAGATTTGAAGTCAAATCATGTCATTTACTCCTTCAGTCCAAACTGTTAGGAGAAAAAGGCACAACAAAGTGCAAAACTTCACGTAAAGCTGAAAGACTTACTGCATAGTCTCAAGTGGACTGTTCTATAGCTGGTCAAAGATGAAGCCATTGAAGCACGAGTTAGACTAGCTTTATGTAAAGTTTTCACGTGGCCTCCTGCATTGTCATTCACACAAAGCTTCCTGTTTTAAAGGAAGTAACGGCAATGTTCTTGTGGATTTTGAAAAGAATACTGAAAAGGCAAAATAATGTGTGAAGTTTTTTGGAGGTCGTGTGTCTAGGTAGCACAACTCTGTTGTTTCAAAGTATCACCATATCTGTCGGCATAAAACTACTAACCCAATATGGATCCCAACAGTTGAGTCAAAGCTAACAGTGGATGAAAGGGATTGTGCTGAAATATTTAAGCGATGGTCAGAGTACTAATGTGAAATTTGTGTTCCGTCTGGGATGTGACATTCCAGAACGTCTCGAAGTTTGAACAACTTATCTCCCCTGCCAGGTTCATTTTATTCATAGAGAAGCGAGGCTCAATCAAGGAGCTATTTCATGTTCAGCTAAAACACACACACAAACACACAGACATGCAAAGCAGGCAAAGCTTCATAAAACACACCATGCATCACCCTTCAATGCTTGTTACTACTACAAACAAAGCAATCACCGACTTCGATAGAGGGTTTTCATTCATCCTGTGCTTATAGAAATGTTAAATCCTGATTTTGGAAACTCAATTGAAATGGAAGCGTTACAACTTTGAAGTCGGTTTTTTTGTAGTGAAGTTGACAAAGAACAAACAGAAACACACAAATAGCCCAGCCCCGTGACACCAGCCTGGTGACTTTCATTTTCCTTTTATCAGATTTATTATGGGATGGTTTCCATGTCGATTAAATATGGGCGAACTCCTGAATACCAGCGGTAGCATCTATCAACGGGTGGATCCATTGACACTTTGGACCACAGGACAATGACATCATCTGGCTATTGATCTGCTCCTCATAGAACCCCATCATACGGCTGCTGTGATTTAAGGCCCAATTACTTACTTTAGTGGTGCAGCAACTCTCGACATGAACCAATGAAACTAAATAATCGCCGCACCCCCCTCACATCATATACCTACGTACGCCTCACATCATATACCATAGCTACCCCTCACATCATATTACCTAGCTACCCCTCACTCATATACCTAGCTACTCCTCACATCATATACCTAGCTACCTCCTCACATCATATACCTAGCTACTTCCTCACATCATATACCTAGCTACTCTCCTCACATTCATATACCTAGCTACTCCTCACATCATAACCTAGCTACTCCTCACATCATATACCTAGCTACTCCTCACATCATATACCTAGCTACCCTCACATATATACCTACTACTCCTACATCATAACCTAGCTTACCCCCACATCATATCCTAGCTACTCCTCACCATCAATACCTAGCTACTCCTCAACATCATATACCTAGCTACTCCTCACAATCATATACCTAGCTACTCCTCACATCATATACCTACTTACCCTACCACATCATATACCTAGCTACTCCTCACATCATATACCTAGCTACCCTCACATCATATACCTATCTACTCCTCACATCATATACCAGCTACTCCTCACACAATACCTAGCTACTCTCACATCCATATACCTAGCACTCCTCACATCATATACCTAGCTACTCCTCACATCATTAACCTAGCTACTCCTCACATCATTACCTAAGCTACTCCTCACATCATATACCTTGCACTCCTCACATCAATATACCTAGCTACTCCTCACATCAATACCTAGGCTACTCTCACATCATATACCTAGCTACTCCTCACATCACATACCTAGCTACTCCTCAACATCCACATACCTACACTCCTCATCAAACCTAGCTACTCCTCACATCATAACACCAGCTACTCCTCACATACATACCTAGCTACTCCTCACATCATTATACCTAGCGACTCCTCACATCATATACCTAGCTACTCCTCACATCATATACCTAGCTACTCCTCACATCATATACCTAGCTACTCCTCACATCATATACCTAGCTACTCACATCATATACCTAGCTACTCCTCACATCATATACCTAGCTACTCCTCACATCATATACCTAGCTACTCCTCACATCATATACCTAGCTGTTTTAGTGGAGGGTTCAATTTCAAGCTCTTTTAATCATACCGGACTAACGTGATACTGCCTTGTTCTTTTCATGGACAACAACAACTTTATTTTGGGAGGAGACTTAGAGCACCCCCAGTACATGCCCAATTAGATTTCCCCCCATATATCTACTGTACAGCCCAAAGCCCTGTTGTCTTCCCTATTGGAGTTTAATCAATGAGTGGGGGGTATCTGGAGATGGTTAGCTAGAGGTCGCTAATCGCATTAGCGGGGTGCAACGTAAACAATAAACAGCTTGAAACGTCCAACGGATGGCAGCTTTGCTGAGTATTCCAAATTAATTCATGAATGCCTCGGCGCACTCCGATAGCATTTCTCTCTCGCCACTCCGCTTTGAGAGCAGCAGGTTGGGCTTGTACCCCTTCCCATTTCTGCCCCAGGTTTGATGGCTGTCTTCCATTCTTAAACTACCAGCGTCTCCGTCTCTCCCTCTCATGAAGTGAGGGAACAGTCAATGTTAGACGCACCATTAACAGGGTAATGAGGTGTCACGCCCGTTCACGTTTGAGCCATCCACGACTTAAGCCACTAAAGGCTAGTGGTTAGGACTTAAGTGGAGACAGTCATATAACGCTACATTTACCACTGCTGTGGTTGGGAGATAGGCCTTGGGGTGACCCACAGATCTGTTGTGGGCAAGACCGCTGAAATTACTGGAAAATCCTGAGGTCCATATTCTGTTTTCCTCTTTCTCATATGAGGGCCGCAATGTTCCAGCAGTCCCGCACCGCTGAGATTTGTACAGATTTGACAGGCCTACTGTTACAAAGTCTCTTAAATGCCAAAACCGCATTCTATCAACTTTAATGAGCGCCAAGTGGAACAAATGTAAGAGCATTCAATTTGTCCCTCTTTTTACAAAAGCCCGGGGTAAAATAAGGCGAGACGTCATAAAACGTGTTCCGCTGAAAGGAGTCTATAGAAGAACAACTAAAATCCTCTAACTGTGGTGTTTCCCATGGACAGTCAAACACTTTACATTTTCAGCAAATTCTCAAACATACTTGTACGTGACTCTGAACAGAATCACAGAATGTCACACTGTATAAATAACCTATTGGGCACCGAATATCAAGGTAGCAAGAACACAACCTGTCGACCTACAAATACAAGATATTACAACTATAGCCAAGGGAGTGGATTATGTTTGAATTCAGTTCTCAGTAATCCGGAGGAGCCCCTTGAGCTGAACATGCAGCGAGACTCGCTTGAGCTGCACTCAAGGCCAGTCAAAGTAAGTGCACTTGGACAACACTGGAGAGCACATTGGCTGTCCGTGAGTAGCTGTGACTCATATTCACACTAATGCCCGTCTGCTTTGGGATGAATTAAACATCTGGTCGGTCAGCTGGAAGGTTCTGGAGACAGGTGCACGTTTTTCGGGCGAAAAGTCTCCTCAATGAGGAGAGGGCAAGTTGCACCGTTTAAATATTCAAGGTGATTTTGTTGTAAGCCTTCGATTTGTCAACCTCTTATAGTGATGTACTTATACTTATTATATGTATTTATAATGTTTGTGGTATACAAAGGAGACAGAACATGAAACACTAAAATCCGATATAAAAGGCAGTCACTGAAGACTTTACACAGAAATGTACACAGAAGACTTACTTTGTCATTACATGATGTGCTTACCTCCACAATGAGCTCTCTGTGACACTGTTCAGGTTGAAGTCAAACAGCTTGGTCAGCATGAGAATCACCTGCAAGACATGAGGAAAAATCCTTATTAATACACTTTAATACAGAGCCTACAATAAATGCACGTTTCAACACACAATTCATTTTAAACATAGGCGTAATCGCATGTCACATAGCATTTCAAAACATTTGATGATTCGTCCTGAATTACATGGTCAGCAGTCAAGGAGACCGTGTTTCTTCTACAGTATGCGAAATCCAAGGAAATGATCTGTTATTGGAGTTACAAGCCACAGGTCATCAACAATTTGGCCTGTAACATCCCCGAAAGGTTGCTGAATCAAATCCCCAAGCTGACTAGGTACAGCTACGAACGTTCTGTCCCTGAGCAAGGCAGTTACCCCACTGTTCCCCGTGCGCCGATGACGTGGATGTCGATTAAGGCAGCCCCCCGCACCTCTCTGATTGAGGGGTTGGGTTAAATGCGGAAGACGTATTTCCGTTGAATGCATTCCGTTGTACAACTGACTAGGTATCGCCCTTTCCCATGTTCAAATGGTGTCCCTTTATTTCATGATCACTTGTGTAATACAAGACGCTTGTTCCATACTTTCTAAAATCACCTATCACATCCTTTTCAAAATAGAAAACAGAAGGAACAGAGAAAGGAAGCTATTAAATGTTTGATAAGTAGCCTCTGTAGCCACACATGAAAGGCATAGTTCCGTCTTTGGGAAACTCACGGTCTACCTGATAGAGAATACATTAAACAAATGTGTCCTCCACCTAGCTTGTTCATGGGATATGACTACTGACTAGCAAGCTCAGCTGAACTGTCAGCGAAAAGAACTAAAAGATACATCAGACGAACAGMGTGTGATGACTAATTATTTAGAGCTCGTTACTTAATCATATCCTATTCAATCTAAACRCGGCACTGTAAATATTCTTTATAACTGTAACACCCTTAAAGTGCATGGGATTTAGAAGGACAATCTGGGTCGATCCAAGTCTTCAGGGAAAATGAAAAGACAGATAAATCGCATTCCGCCCGAAGCAGAATGAGAACTACAGAAGCATGGAACTACAGAAGCATGGAACTACAGAAGCACGGAACTACAGAAGCCCTCGCAATCTATTTACTTTATGACTAGAGGTATATTTGAAATTCATTGCAATTTGTGGCGATGGAGCTAYTCACCAAGCACACCTGTAGTTTACCAGTCTACTTTGACATGGTACTATAGACCCCTGATGTTTCACGCACTGTTTGCTGTCTTGTTAGCATGTTGCTAACTGTGTGGAATCGCCTGGAGTATGATGTCATGGGTTTGACAGTTTCGGGATTGTTCAAATGCGTGTAGATGTCATATAACACAGAGGTCAGTAACAACATGGACAAGTCGAACAGATCCAGCAGCAGTGTTATGTCTATCTTTATCAGCCTCATGTCATCCAGATGACCTTAGCATCATCTACATAGCTTATTTTTTCCCCCTCCAAACACAAAACACCCATAGGCGGTCTGAAACTTCTAAGAGGAACTTCGGGGAACTGCATATTCAGGGGAAAAAACTCTGTGGAATATCGTCCCAAGTCCATAGTGTAGGGCAAAAACAAAACAACCGGAGCCTATAAACAATTTGTACATGCCGTCTCCAAGACCGGCTACACAATGTTCCTTGGCTGCACGCTGCGTCATGGCAACATCCAACTGTTTCTCTGTACCTCGGATACCTTTGAGTCTACCTCCCGCTGCATGTTGTGGAGGCAGGCGTGGCGGAGGAGGAGTCACCGTGGGAGTTGTGTGACTTTGTGAAGTGTGTTCCGCCAGCGTGGGGGCCCCGCGAGTGAGTTACAACGCCAGAACAGATGCACCTCTGCAGCGGGGAATTACATTGTGAGGCAGGCCCCTTTGATCACGCTGTATTATGTATGAGGCAACATCTGCGGCCTCGGAACGCACCGAACAAGACCCCCCCCCCACCCCCCCCACCCACACACACACACACACGGCTGCTTTGCTCAACCTGTGGAGGAGTTTAGGTTAGAGAGAAGAACCCATCAACACAAAACTCCTTTAAATTAAGAGCTTGTTCACAATGTAGCCGGTGTTCTCCTCAAGCGTCTGAGTGGTAGATACTCCGGTGAGGAGAGATTTACCCCAAGGGATGAATAACCTTACATGTGCAGATAGACCAATGCATGCTAATGACCCAGTCCATTTTGCTGGCAGCTGGAGGGGAATTCGCACACAGGCGCGTACACACACGCACAAAGGTGCGCACACACACACCACCACCCCACAAGGCTTCTCTCTCTCCCTCTATCTCCGTCCCTCCTAAATTCTACCAAACCTCTAAATTTCAGTTTTTTATGTTCTGTTTGACAGAGCAGGTGCCCTTGTACCAATGTATCTCTGTACTCCATGCCTATGCCTCCACCTCCGCCTGTTTCTGTGTACTAGAGCCAGGTTCTCTATCACCTCGCCCAAACAACCAATAACCTGSACAGATAAAGTCCTTTAAAAGCAAAGTAAGCARAGCTKKAAAAGCGGAGCAGGCCAGGCGGGGCTGGCTGTGTAGCTGGCATCATTAGCTGAAGGACAGTGTGCATACGGACCCTTCTGTCTGCCACATATGGAGCCTAATGTGGGTGGCCATCAGCGTGCGTCCGTGTCAGATGGTCTCCCCGCTGGAAAGTGCATATGCTACATTACCGAGCTTGCCAATTAGGCCCGTGGGTAGACTCCTACTGTAAATATTACCTTGCCGAGCAATAGAAGGAAAAGACAGACTTTTAAAAAAAAAATATGAAGATATCTGAGAAGGGCTAACGATGGGGAGAGAGCTGTGTGAGGGCGTGAAGAAGAACAAGAAGAAGGTCATTCTACCAGAAGCGGTTAGGAGTTGTTTGAGGGAGAGAAGATGGAGGACTGTGACTTTCATTAGCTTGGAAGGTGTTTGGGTTTACGTGGCTGTGGCAGGTTGAGGCGGGAGCTCTGTTTATGGATGCATTATGCTGAAAACCCCACATTGAAGTTAGTCACTGGGCTTCAGAAGATGTTCGAGGTGGTAGGCCTGGTGAGGTCTGTATTAAGATAAGTGTCCCTCTTTCGAATAAGTAAAACTTTCAAAGTGCATTGAAGGCCAGTTGGAGGGAGTTTGCAAATGTTATGTTAAGTCTCTGGTTGGCAGAATTTTAGGGGGTATTAGAAATGCAGAGAGGTTTGAGCTCAGGGTGCGGATCAATAACAGCTGTGTTTCTGCAAAGACTTAAGTGCTTAGAGTTTCTCTTTCACACACAAATACACACAGAGAGAGACAGAAACACACACAAATACACACACAGAGAGACAGAAACACACACAAATACACACACACACAGAGAAAAAAACGCACACCTTTGTTGCCAGAAAATGGCTCGTTGTGTTTCCCGCTATCTGGTGATTGTCCTTGACAAGGGGAGAAAAAAAGAGAGAGCCCAGAACTGTAAACAAATAGAACATATAGGGACCCTAGCCACAGCTTTGTCTGACTGTGAAACTCCCAGAAATGAGACATGTTATGCACACACTTCAGGGCATTCATATACAAAAAACTTTTTCTGAAATCCCCTTTTTCTTCTGTATTTCTTTAACTAAATTGTAATCACGAGAGAGAGAGAGAGAGAGTTGTCATGTTTTTTCCTGACTGCATGCTAAAGTACAATCCCGTATTCCTCACTCTCGTTAATGTTTCAGGTATCGTCTCAGATATTCAGATACTGTAGTAGGTGGATGCACTCTAGAGTTTTGAGTGTTCCAAGATGCAATTTCGTAACCATGTAGTGAACACCGCACGCACTCAATACGTCTGTGCTTTTCATCTATAAGGAATGCATTACACCTCTGCACACTACATATCTATTATATTCTTGAGAAAAAACAAGTCAAATATATAAATATCTAAACATGATTCATCTTCCTAGATGTTCAAAAACCTGAATCTGTCAAACTCCGGAGGGATCATCGTGACAACATGCCTTCTCTCTGTAGGATTAGCTGTTGTCGTTTCATATTTTGGAAATATTTCACAATCCATGCCTATCCCAGATATGAAAGTAAAATGTAGCTGCGAAACCTTGATTTTCAAGTCATCTGTCAAATTCTTGGATATCCCACCAAAAATCTGTCTCCATTGAGCTTCAAAATGTGTCATTTGAGAGCAATGTCCCAGGGTAGGAAATGTTAGTATAAAGACCAAACATTTATAGTAATGTTCTGGGTTTTGGGATGCCTATTTCTGGGGCCTAATTAACTAGTCTTGTGTTACAATGTTTTTTAGTTTTTTTCTTCTAACAATATTACCCAGAAACCACAGTGATATTGTTTTCTGTATACTTTAAGACCAACGTATTCAGTGTTGTAAACCCAGTTGTTGACATAGCCCCAGGGTTTTAGTCAAAATGCATTGCTGGATATCGTATGTTGATATGTACGTATATTCCAGGTTGGATACTATGTTAATAAGATGTTATATTGTACTGACGTACTTAGTAGTTATCTGCCATGCTTGTATGTGTTTAGCCCTATCAGCAGAAGAACAGAAACAGACACACCATGGTGGGAAGAAGACTAAAGTTACTAATATACACATCCAAAGTGAAAACGCAGATTTTCATTGCTGTAGTTTGACTGCCACCTACAATGCTAATGACCTGATTAGATGGCAGGATTCACCTTATTCACAGCGTGATCACCTGTTACAGGGGAAGACATGGAGCTACTGTGTGTGTGTGTGTGTGTGTGTGTGTGTGTTGTGTGTGTGTTGTGTGTGTGTGTTGTGTGTTGTGTGTGTGTTTACTTCATTTCAACTGAACACTGTTGAATTTACTTTTATACAGTACCAGTCAAAAGCACCAGCCTCAGAAATCAGCAATTAACTAACTGCACCTCAGATTGCAGCCCGTTCAGAGGAGACTACGTGAATCAGGCTTTCATGGTCGAATTGCTGCAAAGAAACCACCACTAAAGGACACCAATAAGAAGAAGAGACTGGCTTGGGCCAAGAACACAAGCAATGGACATTAGACCGGTGGAAATCTGTCTTTTGGTCTGATTAATCAAATTTGAGATGTTGGTTCCAAACCGCCATGTCTTTGCGAGACGCAGAGTAGGTGTGAACGGATGATCTCTGCATGTGTGGTTCCCACCGTGAAGCATGGAGGAGGTGTGATGGTGCTTTGCTGGTGACACGTCTGATTTATTTAGAAAGCACACTTACCAGCATGAGGTGAAACACTCATGAGTTGGTTGAGGAATGCCAGAGTGTGCAAAGCTGTCAAGGCAAAGGGTGGCTATTTGAAAAATCTTAAATATATTTTGATTTGTTTGACACTTTTTTGGCTACTACATGAATCCATGTGTGTATTTCATAGTTTTGATGTCTTCACTATTATTCTACAATGTTGAAAAAGTAAAATAAAAACCCTTGAATGAGTAGGTGTCCAAACTTTTGACTGGTACTGTATACAGCCATGAACTATGCATATAGACTGCAGAGACTGTTACAATCTATTGTTTTTGGGGTTTGAGAGTGTGTGTGTGTGTGTGTGTGTGTGTGGTGTGTGTGTGGTGTGTGTTGTGTGTGTGTGTGTGTGTGTGTGTGTGTGTGTGTGTGTGTGTGTGTGTGTGTGTGTGTGTGTGTGGTGTGTGTTGTGTGTGTGTGAATGTGCGTGCGAATGAGCGTGTGTGTGTGTCTGCGCATTGAATGTGCGCACGTGGGTCTTCAAATGATGATGTGTCTGAAAAACAAGTTGATTTGGGTAATAATCCATGTTCAGTACTTTGCCATAAGGGGAAGATAACACTTGACACAATTATTGAAATTGAATTCATGGACACTCTCGCTCTAGACAAAAGATAACGGGACTATTCACATTATCCAGTAAGTAAGGTCCTGCCGTGCGATAGAATGAAAAGCCAGAGCTCCAACAATTGAGTTTTAACTTCCAAAGTAGGTTACAATCCACCCACTGGTTAAATATAGTACATCACTTCCGTGCTGCGAGAGAGGAATGTGGTTGCTCACTCCTGATCATTTGACAAATAAAACTGAATACATGAATGTTAATCCAATGAACCCGTTCACATATCCCCGGGGAATATTGCAATAACCCATAAAACCTTGAACTGTCAACGTGGAAAATCGAGTCTTATGTTAGCGGTGACAGAAAGGTGTGGATTTGAAAGCACTATGAAACTCAGACACTCAAAGTTTCTAGTGGTATTGAATAGGAATGACAAGTCTGTGGGTATATGATTTTCAACGAGTTGAATATCAAGTTTTATGTTAGCGGTAACAGAAAGGTGCGGCTATGAAAGCACAACACAACACAAACATACTCAAAGTTGAGACTGGATGCAAAACCGAGTCTATGAGTAAAATGCTGTGGCTGACTTGGATTTTGGTATTAGACTACAGAGGCCCAAGAGGCCCAAGAGGCTAGTCTAGTGGCTGTTTTCCCCCTATGTGTTAACACAACCTACATGACATTATTAACTACAGTCGCTACACTACTAGACAGATGGAGCGTGATAAATAAAGCTAAAAAGAATCTCGCTCATTGCAGATTAATTATTTAGATGGTCATCCTCAGAAGTAGCATCAGCTCACAAATGGGATAATAAAAGGTATTTACAAAGCTAAATCTATCCATCTATCTATCTGGCAAAGGCACTCTCTTCTCCCTCTCTCCATCTGAGGCTAAATAATCGGTCCACTTTTTGTCTCATTGATATCACTTGATTTGCCTCCAGTTTGGGGCTGGGTAGTTTGAGTAGTAGGAGCCGAAGGCAGATGAACAGTCCCTCCAGGCATTGTTGCCAGAGCGAGAGAGCGAGAAGCAGGAAGAGGGAGAGAGAAGAAGGGAGAGACAGAAGGGAGAGACAGAAGGGGGAAGAGGGAGAGAGAGCGAAGGAGGAAGAGGGAGAGAGCATGAGAGCGAGAGAGAGAGAGAGAGAGAGAGGGGGTGGTAGTAGCTAACAAGCTCTTCTCTGTCAATCTCTCGCTTTGTTCCCATTATTCAGAATCAAAGACTCCTGATTCCCAGCATTTGCATGTGATTAAAGGTGATTAGCAGTACAGCGCCACAGTCTAAACCAACACTTCCCTTCCTTGGAATCATCACGGCACACCCACCTACTGCTAGTGTTGCAATCACCACCGCCATGACAGACCACCTTTTTGTTGTTGTTCGGCTCTGTTGTGTAACCATTGTGTGAGGCACCTCAATGTCAACATCATTCACGTGCTTAATTTGCGTCAAAGAAAACACGCTGGGAAAAAGACAAACCAAAGTAGATATGTTGAGGGATAAAAACGATACAAATGAGAAACAAGCTTTTCAAGTGGCTGAGTTTGACGCGGTGGCTAAAGAGATAGCCGTTAACACGAGAACACAGAGGAATGAGAATTGCAATCAACGGGGGTCTTAACCTTGTCTCGCACGTCACTGTAATGAGATGATAAAACGGATCCCCGGGGGGTTGGAACAAGCCGTATTCTAGCGTGTACACAGAAAGCTGTATCAATACGGGAGCAATTGCTGCTGAGCTTCATACTCTGGTAATAGAATAGGAGACACGCGCTGCACACCAATAGGCACACTCAATTTCAGAACAAGAGAGCATTGTATAAGCTACAGTAAGAAAATGTATGACATTCAGAAGTAAAAAATGTCGTCAATGTTAGAGATATAGCATTATTCAGCGTAGTCAACAATGTTGTCAATGTTAGAGATGTAGCAGTATTCAGCGTAGTCAACAATGTCGTCAATGTTAGAGATGTAGCAGTATTCAGGAGTCCAACATTGTCGTAATGTTAGAGATGTAGCATTATTCAGCGTAGTCAACATGTCGTCAATGTTAGAGATGTAGCATTATTCAGCGTAGTCAACAATGTCGTCAATGTTAGAAGATGTAGCAGTATTCAGCGTAGTCAACAATGTCGTCAATGTTAGAGATGTAGCATTATTCAGCGTAGTCAACAATGTCGTCAATGTTAGAGATATAGCATTATTCAGCATATTCAATATTTCCTGTATAAAGCAAAACAATTAAAAACAAGAGGAAAGAGAAGACAGAACTCTGGTTTCAATCACAGTCCAATGGAGTTTGATCAATCTCCCCATGATGTCAGATCTGACCAAGACTTCAACCCAGTCCACACAGGAAATCATTCAAGGCCAGGCCGTTAGCGCCAGCCTTGGCTGAGGAGGCCACACACAAACAAGGACAGAAGGGAAGCCGCCATGCTAGGGCCAGAAACACCAAAAGATTGATAGGACCAGACGAGACCAACACTGTAGCCAGCAAGGGGGAAAACACAACCAGTTGTCGAGTCAACGGCACCCATTTCTAAAGTGTCATCTGGAGACGATCTCATTGGCTACCATCCACCGAATCCATTTACAGGGGGTGCAATGCGATTCATTGATCTGAACGGTGTCATTAACTAGGGGTTAATACAGGGGACATGATGTAAACACGATCAATGTCCGTCACACCAAGGCCTCTCCTTTCAACACAGCGCTTAATAAATAGCCTCACCTTCACTGTAATGTAAACTCCATTCAAGTACAATTTATAGGCCTCTATCACCTCCTTGATTACTTATGGTATATCATCATATGGGGGCGCATTCCACGCCACGAACAGTAGTACTCTAAACTTGGAATTGCCGCGACACCTTTAGCGTTGACCTTTGCATAGATGTCCCAGTAAATCATGTAAATAGTGGGGTTAGTGAGCGGTGGTGTATTTGTTTACTACAGAGGGACATGCCTGGGCAAGTCCAGGCGGAACCATACGGCTATTTAAAATCTCAACAATAATGAGTTGTTGTGTAACGGACAGGCGGGAGGCCCCTATTGGTTAGTAGTTCGGGATCGGGAGTGATTGATTGGTTGGTTGGTTGACCCGCGTCCGCCGGCCCCGTTTACTGTTTTTAATGGCGTTCTTGACACTATATCCAATTACTTAGAATAATTATTTGGGCTTGGAGAGCTGATGACTGGCTGCATTTTGGAAATGTGAGACTGGATCGCGTCCAAGTTAATGCATAAATTAATAGGGCAGGCCACTGGGAGGGGAGTTGTTCAATCTCTCATGGAGAGAGGAGGCTACTGTATACAAGGTACTCCTCAGTGACGAGTCAGTTGAAAGCAATAAACCCTGGGGGTTATTGGCAGGACATAAACCTCCACTCCCCTTATCCTCGTGTCTATTTATTGTTTATTGTGACTTCACATACACAAACGGCAGCACACGCAGATCCACTCACCTCTATAGGCCCGAGAAAGGAAAAAGGGAATGGGATTCTCCTTGGTCAGCTAAAATGGAGGAGAGCGAATGAGTCCTTAGAGATAGCAGGGAGATTATGGAAAGGGGAATTAACAATTGAGAGACGCATAACTTGTTTAAAGTTGTTATCTATTGACTAATCGACAAAGACTCAGGCAGGATCCATAGAAAGCCAAGGGAAGCTGACCTTTTTGTTGCAGATCGTTCCACATGTTCTTGTAATGCAGGGGAGAAAAGTCCCGTTTGAAAGGCACGGCTAAAATAAGCTGCTCTGCAGAATACAGTGTACAGGTTGGCGGATAGGGACATTCTGCTTACTTTTCAGGGACAAAAGTTCAGCTCAGTCTGTGGAGAAAAGTGTCAGTGGAAGAGACTAAGCATACTAATTAATAAACTCTAAAAACATACTGTTGTTCAGTATGTACTAATACCATTCTAAATTGATGCATTTAAATCCAAAAACTTGAAACAAACCCTTCATGAAGTTGTTCTTTTTGACACTGACTTTGTGAAATTAAACTCCCTCTCCCTAGACAGTTGTTACTTGATGATTACATCTTCAATCTCAAATCTATGCTAACTGTAAAAAGGTCGCCAGCTAATTTGATTTGTGGGCCCCCAAAGAAATTCATTATAAATCTGAAAAACACATGGAGGGAATTCGTATTTGAAATGTGTTTTATGATTACAGAAATGTAGAGAGCGGCTTTATTGTACAATATGTACTATACAGCTTCGCAAAGTTCAGTTAGATGTAATTCATTTTGTGTATCCTAGGGATATGGTTATTATTAGCAAAGGGATGTAAGAGAATACCTGAAATGAGGAAAACAAGCCTGATCCATTCATTACAATTAATTTCCAGCATTCCAAATTCTGCCAATTCAGCACTTAGCTTACCTTACCAATCGTACTGTCCACCGTATTTACCAGATGGAATTAGTAATAAGTAGATGTATCGACTTGGCGAGGTCACAGGAGGTAATTGTTACCCATGTATGAGACGGAATCCACTGCACTACAAACTAGCCACTTCTATTGGTTTCAAGTGAGATGAATGGCAAATGAGAATATTATCTGAAATAATAATTTAAAAAAATATTAAATTCAAGTGTTTGGCAAATGTCCAGTTGTTTGCCATCTATCATTATTTGGGTTCCTCAGGAATAGTTGCAATGATTCTGTATAAATGTTACAGAAACTATTCAACACTATACAGATACAGTACTTACACAAAACGGAGGACTCATCAGAACCACAGCTAGTTTGTTCTCCGACTGACTTTTATATATAAATACAGTATACATCCAGTCTCTGTGCATACCCAAACAAGCTTTCCAGCCATCCTCTCCTCCCCTACTTCCATTCCTCAATCCAATCATTTCAATCTCTTTGTACCGGCATTCGATGGTGATGGCAGGCACAGCTCTTTTTTTTCATATTGATGTGCAGGAATAGACAGACGAAACAGATTTCCACGGCTAGGCTAGAGGCAGGGAGCTAACTGGAGCAAGCAGACGTCAGGGCCCATCAGCATGCTATGGGATGATTGCTATAAGGATCCCATCCGCCATTTTAGCGCTAGGCACTAGATTATGGGGTGTCGGCTAACATGTGACGAGGCTAAAACGGCATGAAAAACCTGGTGTTCATCGAATGAGTGAATCTGGGTTGATGGTGGATTTGAGTTCTGCAGTGAGCAATGTTTGTGTCTTTGGGTAGATTTTGGATTGTTGTTGATGCTGTCATTTTTCCACTCAAATGATACCCTTACAATATATTTTGATACAGATGTAGGATCTTAATTTGACCAATAATGTGACAGGAAAATAATCCTGCAACAACAGAGTTTGAACTTTTAGTAAATTTGTGTTGCTTGATCAGTGGTTAAGCTATTAGCTGGCCAAAAGTAGGCTACATGAAAAGTGCAATACTGTTAATACAACCATGTGTTAGCGCGGGCACAGGAAAATTGTCAGAAACAAAAGAGTGATCAAATTAACATCTTAGATCTGTATATCTTTAGTGTATTACTGCAGACAGGGTTAAGTGGAGAAACAATGTTGAGGCTCTTTGCTCCACTGGGAGCTAAAATGAATAAGTCAAGTAAATAAGTCAGTCATAGTGTATAACTATTTTAGTGTTAGTTGTAGTAATGTGTTAAAAGGAGGGGGTAATACTTAAGTAACGCAGACCAATCCGAGCTCTTTCAAGCCAGAAGAGAAAACTTGAAGTGTTAAACATGCTAGGCATTCTGCTGCTGCCGTTACAGTTTCCAGTCGATGTGTGCCTAACCTGCCAGATGTGTTCGTTTATACTCAACACACAAGATCATATCTTTGCCAGAATCTATGCAGACGGCTGCATAATCAGTGGTAAGACAAGGATGTCCTGTCTCACCACAAACCGATTGGAAGGAGAACTAAAACAGTGGGCGTGTTACAGTTAGCTAATATGAAAAATTTTCTCTGTCATCAGACAGTCTGTCATACAGGTAGATGTTCGGGATATTTACACAAACATTAGTAAATTACATCAAATTACTTCCCTCGACATCTGGCCTGATCCCTATTGCAAATATTCCCCTGAGATAATTAAATTGATGCTTTATACACTATCCAGTAATACACAGTCAATATATCTCACTGAACTTTAATAGCAAAACAAATTATGATTTGAGTAACCCTCTAACCCTCTAAATGGAATTGACACTTATTGACCTGTTATATGGTAATATACATGTAAATGCATTAACTGAGGGTACTCCTTTGTAGGAGAGCGATGGGGAATTCAGAGCGATGGGGAATTTACAGTGAGTGAATCAGACTTTCATTAGTGATGGAGAAAGAAGTTATTTGACAGAGTAGCGTCGACATACGACATCATAGGATCTGACACCAGGGCTGGTGATGAGTGATAAAAGAAAGACAGCATGACTTTTAAACAGATACACACACTCTCTCTCACACACACACAGTCATGCAGACACACCACCCACATCACATTAAAATGCTTGTTAATTTCAAGCAGATCTGACACTAAAATATGCCTCCAACCAGCTAAAACTCCCACATTCAGTTGAAAAGAAAAAATTATATAAATTAGACCAATTAACAGGATGCATGGTCTTGATTTTTTAGTCCAATTAGATGAATGGAATAAATGCTACCGCTGGCAGGGTTTTTTAAGACTGTGTGTGTGCGTGTGTAATTCCCCATATTGAGCTGTCTGACTTTCTTGAAGAGTTTGAACAAAAAAAGATTCCCCTTAATTTGGATGACGGAGACAGCAGGATTTTATTAATGAGCTTTCGCATCTTTCCACGCTGATATGAAAAAGACTGCCTCTTTTTAACTATCAGATCATTTATAAGCTGAAATAACACGCAGGGACCAATTAGGTACTGACTGGAAAGAGAAAGACTAGGGATGGTCTAATGGGATGGTTGGAGGATTAGAGGAGACTTCTGAAGCATTGCCTCGTTCACTTTCTGACCTTGTTATTGTACCTTGAGATGCTAGAGATGATGTCTTAGAAAACAAGGATGCTAACACATGAACAGTTCATTGGAAAGACTGTTGATACATTAAAGAGCTAAAGCTGAAGTAGTTTAGCTAATATCTTTGAGATATAGTGGAACGTGGGTACAGGAAGGGATAGTGAGATTCTATTTTGGCACCTCATCACGTTATCGTAATGTATTTGTCGTGTGTGTGTGTGGGTGTGTGTGTGTGTGTGTGTGTGTGTGTGTGTGTGGTGTGTGTGTGTGTGTGTGTGTGGTGTGTGTGTGTTGGTGTTGTGTGTGTGGTGTTGTGTGTGTGTGTGTGTTGTTTTACTTGCACATTTAGGTTCCTAAATGAGTGTGGGAAACTATAGGTCCTTATCAATAAAACTTCACAATATGGTACAGAGTGTTCAATTTGGCTGCTAGCCAATTTGACCTGGTCTATCAATCAATGTAGCCTATCATGTCAATCAGCGGCAATTGTGATTAAACACACTGAAAAACAAATGTTGAAAATGGGCTGTTAGCCAACTTCGCTAGGTAGGCCTACATTAGTTGAAGAAAAAAAGCACATTAGATCTACTTAACACTATACTGTATGTTTATGATTTATCAGCTAACAGTACATTGGCAAATGTGCCCTTCTACCGCTTGACAGGCAGAGCCCACAAAGGATGGGAAATTAAACTAAACCACTAATACTGGTCTGGTATAGCTCAATTTTATTTTGTAACACTCAAATATACACATTTATGTTAGCAAATATTGAGAGATATTGTGAGGCTACCCTCCGTATCTGAAATGACCTGATCAATTGAGGTTTACTGATTATGAAAAACACTTACTTGCTGTATAACTCTGATGATAGAGCTAAATGTGTGCAATTGTTTTGCATGGAATAAATGGGTAATTTGATGTTCTGACTACACTCTTAGAACCTTTTTTTCTATCAAGAACCTAAAAGGGTTCTTCGGCCGTCCCCATAGAAGAACCCTTTTTCGTTCCAGGTAGAACCTTTTTGAGTTCAATATAGAACCATTTCCACAGAGGGCTCTACATGGAACCCAAAAGGGTTCTACCTGGATCCAAAAGGGGTTCTCCCGTGGAGACATCCGAAGAACCCTTCTGGAACCCTTTTTTCTAAGAGTGTATGCTCTTAAAGAGGTGATGATTTTACAACCAAATAATTAACAATCCCTTAAACTGGGGATCCTTGCCCCCCTGCAGGCAAATCGAACACTCTGCACCTTATTGTGACGTTGTATTGATAACGATCTATAGACCGGTTGTGCTGAGAGGGTTAAAACCACATTCAACATTCCGGGGGAGAGCACAAACACAGTTGTCTCTTCAGCAGAATCAAGTGTTGTGATTATATTGTTCCCTCACTGTCCATAATGTGTCAGAATCGAATCTCATGGAGCTATATACATATACTGTAGGTAGGGGTAAAGGGACTAGGCAACAGGATAGATAATAGACAGTAGCAGCAGTGTATGGGGTGAGTGTGAAAGTGTGTGTGTAAGTGTGTTCGTGTTATGTGTGTGTAGTGTGTGTGTTGGGATGTCAGTGGCAGTATGTGTGGCTAGAGTCCTATGTGTGTGCAGTGAGTCAGTGCAAAAGAGTTAGTGCAAAAAGGGTCAATGCAGGTAGTCTAGGTAGCCATTTGATTAGCCATTTAGCAGTCTTGTTTAGAAGTCTTATGGCTTGGGGGTAGAAGCTGTATCATAGCATGTATCTCAGGACTTAAAAATCCTCAGCCTTTAAAACAGAAGGTCAGGGATCAGCAAATCCTCACCGCTGGCCAAGGAGCTTATGAGTCCATTGAGATGGAATCACATCTTCTCTGATTACCTTCCCAGCATGAACATGGAGCCTATTGATATCTAATCTGTCTGCAATTTCATCTGTCCATGTTCTGACCGATTCCCTTCTCTAAAGCCTGATCCCTCCTGTGATTCACCCGAACACGAAAATGTCATCCTTCCTTTGTCGACATGTGAACGCATGACAGCCTTTAGTATGCCGGTCGACATCTACTTTTCACATACAAATGACATCCGTGGTATAATCTATTTGGACTATAAGTAGGCCTGTGTGTTAGCATAACATCTTTACATTGACATCTAAATGACGTGTGTAATATATATGGAATATAACTCCAGCACAATATCTGAAGAGGAAATGTCAAATTAGATTATTTGGTCAGTAGCCTTATAACGACATAACCTTAGTTGTAGCAATAAACCCTGAAGAGAATATGAATGTAATGGGGGTAAAATGAAATGGAATGTCTTACGTCACATAGTGAAGTGCTAGGGCAATTTGTGCATAAATGATTCTGAACAGATGGCTTGGTTTGTGCGGACATCTCAGGAGAAGACTGCAACTGTTGCGCAGTGGCTTTTTTTTAAAACAAAACAAATGTATTCCAAATCCCTCCTTACCAGACCAACAAATCTGGAGAGTTTAAAGAAAATACATTTTCTAAAAATCTCAACCTTCACAAAAATAACAACCCTCAAAGAGTTTCTCGGTAAAACACCAACGGAGGTATAAAGCAAAAAAGTGAACGGCTAAGCTTGGAGACCTTTGGGATAATTGCATTACGTCACTGTGAAAATGGCATCAAATGATGCATAATTCGATTTCTGGGAGGTGAAACAGCGTACCTACAGCTATACGAACAGGTGGTAAACCTGATTATCATGGTAGAGTTGTACAGGGAGTCTTAGCTTTACCCAGGAACCACTCTGGAAGGTATTGCATAGATGATTTATGGGGTAGAATGTGTCAGATGCAGCTGACACTCAGTATCGCGCTGATGCCAAATCACACATAAACTACAGGGAAAAAGGCCTACAGTTTTGGTTAATTTAGAAGGGACAATATCAGTCTTCAGCCTTTTCGCAGATCTAGAGGTTCATATATGTGCACTCACCAACCTGGATCGGATCTTTGAGGTTAGCCAAGTTTTGAAATTGGTGTTTTTTACACTTATTCACCACAAAAGTAGCGACTCAGAGCTACAAAATGGTATGAGTAAACACTGCTATTTGCAGGAAAAAATAGGGAAAGTAACTGCTGTTGAAAGTTGTTATAGCTCAGCATAATGTTTTGTGATGCACTGTTAAAAGCTAAAATCCTTATATCGAACACCAGGTTTTTACTTAAGAAAAGCTGAAAGGATCGGGCTCTGGAGAAATGTATCCACTCACGAGAGACTTTGGATGCAGGACATGATCAACAATATATGTGTTAACCAGTTTCTTGAGGCATAACAGCTGCCTTGGTAACATTTACATTGCTCTTACAAACCTTGGCAGTAAAACAAGCTCTAGTATTTTGGGTTCAGGAAGGGTACATGACAGAACTAAGCTATGATGCATTTATGAAGTTATATTTCTTTCAAGAACCAATAGGTCACTCTGATTTGAAGTATATTATCGCATTGACCAAAGTGGAATAGTACCAACTAAGAAACATGCTCCAGCTGTAATCGGGCGAGTCGTCCGATAGTTCGCCTCCCGCTATGTCATCAGCGTTTGCCATTTTGACTGTGAACCCATCCACTACAACCATAACAGGTGATATTATATAGCAACTTTTTAATCGCATGGGCATCATCAATTCTGTATGTCTTCGTTTACTATATAGCTGGCCATTCAACACTGAGTGGTCTTCCTTCAGTATCCACAAAAAGAATCTTTATGTCTTTGTCGAGCGGAGCTTGAGGAGCACATAAAGACTGGCTAAATATACAAGGAGGAATGGTGGAATGTTTGAGGACACTGGCTGAAGGCTTGTCTTAGAGATGTTCAGCACTTGTTGTAGGTCACGGTATGTACTGTTGGTTCATTGAAAAGACTCCTGTATTACTAATTCGTAGAATACATAGAGCAAAGAATGAAAATAATTAATGTCCGTTCATTATCTGCAAAACAGCAAGCCTTATTCACTTTGTTCAAGACATTCTTTGGAACTTTCAAACCTGCGCTTGAGGCGAGAACCATAAAGATTCAAGTGGTGATTATATCTCAAGTTTCCCTTATTCTCGGCTAGACCACACACTAGCTTACCCCTAACAGCCGCGCGCTGCATTTTGACGACTAAGTGGGGAAAAGACACGGGGCAGTAGCGGAAAACGGATTCCGGAGTAAATGAGAACTATATAACCCTGATCAGGAAGACAAAAAAGGGGAGAAGAAAGAATTGTTATACCGTAAAGTTACAGAGCTATTTTGGAAATTAACATTCATTATCGTATCGAGGCTAAGAAAGGGATACCGCTGAAGTGCTAACACTATTCTAGCTACATAAAATGTAACTTGTCAAATCTTATCTATTTGTGGCTTTTTCCTAGATCTTTGGAAATTAATCACGTGCAATGTAAATTTATTCTAACAGGATAAAAGTATTTTAAACTGTTATGTGCTTACATTTAGTCACGGGCCACTATGAATTGGTGCAACGGCCCGCTGTTCCATGACATTCCACTTTCTTCTACTGCTTCCATCCGCCCTTGTTGTCTCCAACTTCTCCCAAGTCGCCCAAATATAAAAGAAGCCTTTTTAACAGTATCTGTGTCGGCTACTCGGCTCGGAACACGACTAGGAGTTGTGCCAGGGGCTTGCAAATGGATTCTGAGCCCCTTCAATAATGGTGCTTTGAGCTGGTATCAGCACAAATAGAATAAAAGGGGGCCTCGCTTTACATTTTCATTGATTGGGACGTAACTTCTTTGGTGATAAATTACTCTTTCACAGAGGCACTGCACGCATGCCTGTCTTCTGGCCACGGGTAGCCTGCTCCATTAGACTAACGTGCATTTCGCCTCCCTGCCAGATTGTTGTCAGCAATCTATAATATCCACGAGCAACGTTCTACAGCATGATGCTTGGTTCTGAAGCTGCACTTACAGTATACCTGTGGCCAAAAAATAGACAGGTGGTTTTTCCTTTCTTTTAAAATAGTCCCCTGACCGGGGAGGCTTCTTTATAGTTTTTACAATGATGTCATCCTAATTGTTCCATAATACATAGCTGTGGTATTCATTAGATCGTGTGTAAGGTTGTGTGTAAATGTGATGTTCTGTTATGGATTCTGACACATACTCACTCTAATACATCTACACCTGGATAGTTAAATTGGACTCGTTCTGTCATTTCTTGATTTCTTGTTTTGATTTTTCATTATTTGCGCATTTGTATTTGAGCTAGTAACATAAGCATTTCACTGCACCAACTATCACACCTGCAAATCTGTTCGCGCGACCATTCAACTTAGATTTCAGATCTTTTTAAGACAACACACTACCTAATAATCTATAACTACTTGGTTGTATAAGTATACAGGGGAAACTGCAGTCATTTTGTATGCCGTTAATGTCAATATAGCTAATTGGCCAAATCTGGATTCATGAAAGGAAATGTTCATTATCTCTGAAAGTGGACTAGCAGTATAGTCTCAGATTAGCCTATTATGACTCCACTATGTATAAATAGAGTGCATTGGTATCCCCACGGAGAGACTGCATTTCCTGAGTACAGCAGCAAGGATGCAGAATTTAATATAGATGTAATTTATGCAGATCATTTTAGAGTAAGCTGGGCCTGTTGGGCTTTGTATTGGAAATTGCAGGTGTAAGCAGCTCTGCCAACTTGGATGCAAACATGCCAAGCTGGTCTTTACCAACATGTTAATGAGCACTTAGATTATTCTAATGTTCAAGGTCCCAAAATTGGACGCAGACTTAAACAACCGTACCTCAAGCCTAATGAGCATAACTTTTTTTGAAATATAAATACATGGAAAAATTCAAGGCCACATTTTCTGCTGTGATGAATAAAACATGGTTTCAAGGTAACTGGGGCACCGTGGAACTCTAATATGTCTGGGGCTTGGGACACGGTAAGGTCAATAATCTGGCAATTTGGAACAATTTTTTTAATGTTAACTGCTATAGTCACATTGAAACCAAAATATTCACTTATTTATGTTAGCTTCACGATGAATTAAGTTTTCCGGGACAGGCCATACTACGACTGTAATATGTGGTTGTCTCACCAAGCCATCTTAAGATGAATGCACTAAGGTCACTTTGAATAAGAGCGTCTGCTAAATGACTAAAATGTTAAACATAAAATGTCAAGAAAATAACTCCTAGCCCCAACTTCTATGTAAATGTGTGAGCTGACCAGGAAGAACTTCCTGGCACCAAACTTTGATAGACATAAGGAGGATTGACAGCTAGCTAGGGCATTCAACAGGCCTATATTCATCCAGCTAGCTAGGGCATTCAACAGGCCTATATTCATCCAGCTAGCTAGGGCATTCAACAG